>NC_041346.1:12431722-12541715 GCF_004354835.1 Perca flavescens | reverse complement strand
TATGACTCTTTTATCACTGTTTTTCGACTATGCTATACCATTTTACTTTTTATCGAAACTATACTATGACTCTTTTATCACTTTTTTGACATACTATACTATGACTCTTATCACTTTTTTCGACACGCTATACTATGACTCTTATCACTTTTTTCGACATGCTATACTATGACTCTTTAATCACTTTTTTTGATATGCTATACTATGACTCTTTTATCTCTTTTTTCGACATGCTATACTATGACTTTGTTCGACATACTATACTATGACTCTTTTATCACTTTTTTCGACATACTATACCATGACTCTTTAATCTCTTTTTTCGACATGCTATACTATGACTTTGGTCGACATACTATACTATGACTCTTTTATCACTTTTTTCGACATACTATACTTTGACTCTTTTATCTCTTTTTTCGACATGCTATACTATGACTCTTTTATCACTTTTTTCGACATACTATACTATGTCTCTTTTATCACTTTTTTTCGATATGCTGTACTATGACTTTGGTCGACATACTATACTCTGACTCTTTTATCACTTTTTTCCGATATGCTATACTATGACTCTTTTATCACTGTTTTCGACATGCTATACTATGACTCTTTAATCACTTTTTTCGATATGCTATACTATGACTTTGTTCGACATACTATACTATGACTCTTTTATCACTTCTTTCGACATGCTATACTATGACTCTTTTATCACTTTTTTCGACACGCTATACTATGACTCATCACTTTTTCGACATGCTATACTATGACTTTGGTCGACATGCTATACAATGACTCTTTTATCACTTTTTTCGACATGCTATACTATGACTCTTTTATCACTGTTTTTGACATGATATACTATGACTCTCTTATCACTGTTTTCGACATACTATACTATGTCTGTTTTATCACTTTTTTCGACATGCTATACTATGACTTTGGTCAACATACTATACTATGACTCTTTTATCACTTTTTTCCGACATGCTATACTATGACTCTTTTATCACTAATTTCGACATGATATACTATGACTCTTTTATCACTGTTTTCGACATGCTATACTATGACTTTGTTCAACATACTATACTTTGACTCTTTTATCATTTTTTTCGAATGCTATACTATGACTCTTTTATCACTGTTTTTGACATGCTATACTATGACTCTTTTATCACTGTTTTCGACATGCTATACTATGACTTTTTTCGACATACTATACTATGACTCTTTTATCACTTTTTTTGACATACTATACTATGACTCTTATCACTTTTTTCGACATACTATACTATGACTCTTATCACTTTTTTTCGACATGCTATACTATGACTCTTTAATCACTTTTTTTGATATGCTATACTATGACTCTTTTATCTCTTTTTTCGACATACTATACCATGACTCTTTAATCTCTTTTTTCGACATGCTATACTATGACTTTGTTCGACATACTATACTATGACTCTTTTATCACTTTTTTCGACATACTATACTTTGACTCTTTTATCTCTTTTTTCGACATGCTATACTATGACTCTTTTATCACTTTTTTCGACATACTATACTATGACTCTTTAATCACTTTTTTCGATATGCTATACTATGACTTTGTTCGACATACTATACTATGACTCTTTTATCACTTTTTTCGACATGCTATACTATGACTCTTTTATCACTTTTTTCGACACGCTATACTATGACTCATCACTTTTTTCGACATGCTATACTATGACTTTGGTCGACATGCTATACAATGACTGTTTTATCACTTTTTTCGACATGCTATACTATGACTCTTTTATCACTGTTTTCGACATGATATACTATGACTCTCTTATCACTGTTTTCGACATACTATACTATGTCTGTTTTATCACTTTTTTCGACTTGCTATACTATGACTTTGGTCAACATACTATACTATGACTTTTTTATCACTTTTTTCCGACATGCTATACTATGACTCTTTTATCACTAATTTCGACATGATATACTATGACTCTTTTATCACTGTTTTCGACATGCTATACTATGACTTTGTTCGACATACTATACTTTGACTCTTTTATCATTTTTTTCGACATGGTATACTATGACTCTTTTATCACTGTTTTTGACATGCTATACTATGACTCTTTTATCACTGTTTTCGACATGCTATACTATGACTTTGTTCGACATACTATACTATGACTCTTTTATCACTTTTTTTGACATACTATACTATGACTCTTATCACTTTTTTCGACACGCTATACTATGACTCTTATCACTTTTTTCGACATGCTATACTATGACTCTTTAATCACTTTTTTTGATATGCTATACTATGACTCTTTTATCTCTTTTTTCGACATGCTATACTATGACTTTGTTCGACATACTATACTATGACTCTTTTATCACTTTTTTCGACATACTATACCAGACTCTTTAATCTCTTTTTTCGACATGCTATACTATGACTTTGGTCGACATACTATACTATGACTCTTTTATCACTTTTTTCGACATACTATACTTTGACTCTTTTATCACTGTTTTCGACATGCTATACTATGACTTTGGTCGACATACTATACTTTGACTCTTTTATCATTTTTTTCGACATGCTATACTATGACTTTGTTCGACATACTATACTATGACTCTTTTATCACTTTTTTTGACATACTATACTATGACTCTTATCACTTTTTTCGACACGCTATACTATGACTCTTATCACTTTTTTCGACATGCTATACTATGACTCTTTAATCACTTTTTTTGATATGCTATACTATGACTCTTTTATCTCTTTTTTCGACATGCTATACCATGACTCTTTAATCTCTTTTTTCGACATGCTATACTATGACTTTGGTCGACATACTATACTATGACTCTTTTATCACTTTTTTCGACATACTATACTTTGACTCTTTTATCTCTTTTTTCGACATGCTATACTATGACTCTTTTATCACTTTTTTCGACATACTATACTATGTCTCTTTTATCACTTTTTTTCGACATGCTGTACTATGACTTTGGTCGACATACTATACTATGACTCTTTTATCACTTTTTCCGACATGCTATACTATGACTCTTTTATCACTGTTTTTCGACATGCTATACTATGACTCTTTAATCACTTTTTTCGATATGCTATACTATGACTTTGTTCGACATACTATACTATGACTCTTTTATCACTTTTTTCGACATGCTATCCTATGACTCTTTTATCACTTTTTTCGACACACTATACTATGACGTTGTTCGACATACAATACTGTGACTCTTTTATCACTTTTTTCTACATGCTATACTATGACCCTTTAATCACTTTTTTCGATATGCTATACTATGACTCTTTTATCTCTTTTTTCTACATGCTATACTATGAATTTTTTATCACTTATCACTTATTTCGACATGCTATACTATGACTCTTTTATCACTTTTTTTGACATACTATACTATGTGTCTTTTATCACTTTTTTCGACATGCTATACTATGACTCTTTTATCACTTTTTTCAACACGCTATACTATGACTCATCACTTTTTTCGACATGCTATACTATGACTCTTTTATCACTTTTTTCGACATGTTATACTATGACTCTTTTATCACTGTTTTCGACATGCTATACTATGACTTTGTTCGACATACTATACTATGACTCTTTTATCACTATTTTCGACATACTATACTATGTCTCTTTTATCACTTTCTTCGACATACTGTACTATGACTTTTTTCGACATACTATACTATGAGTCTTTTATTACTTTTTTCGACATACTGTACTATGACTTTTTTCGACATACTATACTATGTTTTTGATATGCTATATTATGATTCTTTTATCACTTTTTTCGACATGCTACACTATGACTCTTTCATCACTTTTTTCGACATGCTATACTATGACTCTTTTATAACTTTTTTGACATGCTATACTATGACTCTTTAATCACTTTTTTCGACATGCTATACTATGACTCTCTCATCACTTTTTTCGACATACTGTACTATGACTTTTTTCGACAAACTATGAGTCTTTTTTTACTTTTTTCGACATACTATACTATGACTTTCATCACTTTTTTCGACATACTATACTATGACTCTTTTATCACTTTTTTTGACCTGCTATACTATGACTCTTGTATCACTTTTTTGACATGCTATACTATGTCTCTTTTATTACTTTTTTTCGACATGCTATACTATGACTCTTTTATCACTGTTTTCGACATACTATACTATGTCTCTTTTATCACTTTCTTGGACATACTGTACTATGACTTTTTTCGACATACTATACTGACTTTTTATGATATATTTTATACATACTAAGACTCATGATTTTTCTCGACAAATAATAATTCTCTTCCTTTTGAAGAAATGACCACAGCACCTCCAGGTGCAACATTTTCTTGAATTTCTGATTAAGTGTGGCAGTCTGCAGTTGCAAGAATTCATTCTACACCCATTTGTATTAAACATAGTTTATTACAGTTCAAGTTGATACATAGATTACAATTGAGTAAAAGTTGACTTGCAAAGATGTTTCCTTGATTTTTCATAAAAACCTGTCCCCGCTGCCATAAAGATGAAGACACGCTGTACCATTTGTTTTGTAGTTGGTCAAGTGGTTTGATAATCTTGTCGGCCATTTTTGAAATATTCCCTAAAATTTGTAGCAAGGATTAACAACCGGACCAAGGAATTGCTTTATTCACTGGCTCTCACAGGAGTGCAGTGTGATGCATTGGCCTTGTCTATACTATGACTTAATGGCATTGTACTATATACCATTACGTTTTTATGATGAACAATACTATGACAGTTATGGCATGCTATTGTATCATGATAGTGATAATGCATACAAAAGTACATAATTTTCTACCTTGGAAAATTACTTTTAAGACTTTTTATTAAATTTTAAGGGCCCCAATTGTTGTTATGATTCATTACATTTTAATGCTTGGGATGGGACATGGGATTTCACTTTCTCTCCTGTCAGGTAAATACAGAGAAGGAGATGATAATAAAATCAACCCTCCTCCCCACCTGACGTGACAGTTTTCCCAGAAGCTGCCAAACACATCCTAAAGAACCTGCTTTAAGACAACACAAGTCTACAGTTTCATTTTCTAATAGAATCGCCAGTTATCAATAGTATAACCTATTGGTGTTTTAACAATGGAGGGAAGGAAGTTATTGAATTATTTCCCTCATCCTAGACATCCTAAAACGATCCCCTCAGCATGATTAAGGGAAAATAACCATCCTGTAGTCTTTATTGATCATGCCAAAATCAAAAAGATACATTTACATAAAACTATCGGACTACAATCTCCAGTCCAGAATGTTAAAAAGTAAAAGCAAATCATGCATTTCAGAAGTACCCACCATTTGTTGTCACAATAACATGTTTTGTCATGATATCATAATGTATAAATATACGTTGGTAAACCTGGTATTGGTTATTATTTCATTGTGCTCATGATCATTGTACAGATAAACTAAATTAAGAAAGACTGCATAAAATATAGTACCAATGGCTCAGAATATACTTTTCAGGTTCTTGTTCAAGGGTTTGTTTTCACACCCATGTCAAAAGATTGATACTGAAAAATTCATTTAAGAGGCAAAAACAATGCTGAAGAAATTTGAGGTGTGAGAAGATCTTTAATCGTCAAATATTTCACCAGACGTTATATCATGGGGACACATTGAGTTAATTAAATTATGTTAAACTTACTAAAGTAATGACAATTTACACATCAGGGTGTGTAATGTATGTCAGCTTAAAATAAGTTATTTAGGAAAGCCCTGATAAAGAGCAATCTTGTCATGACTTCCACCAAGCGTAACAGCATTAGGTCAGTTTTTATACAAAACCATATGCAGTAGCGTTGTTTAAAATTTTTTTTTATTTTTTCTCATGTTAAAACGTGCCTGTGTGTCAGACAGACTCATACTCTCTCTCCCAGGCTGTGTATTTGTCCATCAGGTTTCGAGCCGAGGGTTTCGTGTGCGTGATGACTTCCAGGAAGTCAGCTGTTGTCACAGTTTCCAGCTGGATGGCAGGCACGTCAGTGTCTCCTGTGACCGAGAATCCCAGTGAGGCTACAGTCAGGGTTCATATGCAATACTTTTCGGCAAATTTCCATGACTATGTATTCCTGAAAATGTCAGTTGAAAATATATAATAAGAATAAAAATCTGTGTTAAAATTTACCCTCAGAGGTTTAACAATAAAATGAATGACTTTATGAATTCATGTGGTTCATAGTGGGATTCGTAATATCATGCCCCGAATAGAACGCTGAGGTTAGGACGATGTGAAAATACATTTATTAATGACATATTATTATGCTGTGTTAAAAAAAAAAAATTCCATGACTTTTCCAAAACTTTCTGGGTCTTTTTATGTTTCCAAAACCTTTCCAGGCCTGGAATTTGCATTTTTCAAATTCCATAACTTTTCCAGGTTTTTTCAAAACGTATTAACCCTGTACAGTGTTTTATTCAGGGGCACTTGACAGAAAACATGGCTGTTATTGGGGTCGATCTTCTCATGTGGTAATAATAATAATTAATAATAATAAATAATGTTATTTAAAGGCAGCTTTCTCGGCACTCAATGACACCGTACAGGGATACATAAGACATTTAAAAGCAGCACACATTTTGTGTGTGTGTGTGTTGTCCTACCATCCTGATGGGACTCCAGAGCATCAAAGATCTTGCGGACTGGTCTCATGGCAGCCTCCTTACACACCAGTCGTATATCAGAGCCAGAGTAACCCTCCATCCCCTGAAACAGACACACAAAGACACACACAGACACACACAGACAGTCAGATGAAGATGAACATTAATGACAGGCAACACATGAGTGAGAACACATTTTTTTTCCAGAAAACAAAACAGATTGTATTTAATCCCAAACAAGGCAATTATTAATAAATACTTGACAAAGAAAAAAAACAAAATAGATAAAGGATAAATAACACTGGTTAAATTGTCTCAAAGCTATAGTGCGTAGTTTCTGTCGCCCCCATGGGGAATTATAGGTAATGACAACCACACTGTCAGAGCAGCCACATGACGCAATCCTTCTGTGATCCCGCAACAACCCTTCCCCTCCTCCACGCAGTTGCTAGTAGCGTTTATTCCGTCAAATGAAGGAGGACACGGAGGGTTAAAAAAACAAAATATGATGGACTCTTCACAAGAGGTAATTATCTTGTAGTTTTTATGTCCTCTTCATCTCCAAAGCTGAACACTGCTGTTTTTTCTCAGCGGTGATGTAAAACACATCACTCGAGCTTCTACGCGCAAAGTCGTCATACAATGCCATTTTGTAAACATAGCTATACTGAGAAACACAGACAGTTTTGTGGAGATGATAGGCTTAATTATCTTTGTATCAACTCTTATGGTAATGGCTTGAAAGTGAAAGAAATGTGAATTGTTGTTGAACTATTTTATATTAATGAACGTACGTTCATTAATATAAAATAGTTGCGCACTATAGCTTTAATGAGTCTTACTGTAACACACCTTCGCCAGAGTTTCATAGTCCAGCTCAGTTCGTAGCTCCACCCCTCCTGTGGAGCTGAGAGGAGGCAGCCAATGAGAGATCATGGCTTGGCGAGCTGGCGAGGAGGGAAGACTAACTATGATCCTCTTTTCTAACCTCCTCAGCATGGCATGGTCCAGTTCCCTGAGCAAAGAGCAGGAACAGTCAGACAAACTGTAGACAGCATTTTATTTCTCGTTAACTTTTACTCCAAACATCCTGAATAATTAATACAATAATTTTTATTATTCAATTTCATTATCTACATAAGAAAATGCACCTTGTTTTGGTATAACTTGGTAAAAAAAAAAATTTTTAATGCTGCAAGTTTTGCTAATTAGACATTACTTTCTTTTAGGAAATCATCTCAACCCAACAAGCATTACGTAGAGCAAGATAAATAAAAAGAACTAAAGCATGGAGGAAAAGAGAAGAAAATGATGCATGTGTGAATATGCCATTCTCAAAACTGTCATCTCTATTTATAGATGCTCTGGCAATACAAATGCACTGATTTGTTGTCATTATCTTTACACAGGAGAAAATACTGATGGCCATTGAGGTTTGTACATAGTGTGGTGTGTGTCTATGTTAAAAGGAACACGCCGACTTACTGGGACTTTAGCTTATTCATCGTAACCCCCAGAGTAAGACAAGTCGATACATACCCTTCTCATCTCCGTGCGTGCTGTAACGCTGTCTGACGGTTCCAGCATTAGCTTAGCCTAGCACAGATCCTGCAGGTAACTGGTTCCAACTAGCCTACTGCTCCAAATTGTGACAAAAGTGACAAAATAACGCCAACATGTTCCTATTTACATTTTGTGATTTGTAGAGTCACAGCGTGTACAAAAAACAACGTAACATGAGACACAGCCATCTTCTAACAGTAAACAAACTGGGAACTATATTCTCAGACAGGCTTGCTGCGAGCATATCACTCCGCCCAAGTACTATATTCTCAGGTGGAAGAATATAGTTGGGAGCAGTAGGGATTACTGGAACCATTCACCTGCATGTTCGGTGCTGGCCTGATGCCGCTGGAGCCGTCAGACAGCCTTACAGCACGCACGGCGATGAGAAGGGTATGTATGGACTTGTCTAACTCTGGGGGTTACGGTGAATAAGCTAAATTCCCAATAAGTCGGCGTGTTCCTTTAAGGTATTACCAAGGCAGGTTGGAGGCAGCTAGTACAAACACCAGGTCCTCTGATTTGGCCAGTCCGTCCATCTGAACCAGCAGCTCAGTCTTCATCCTGCGACTCCCCTCGTGCTCTCCTCTGAAAACACACATCAGTCTGTCAAATGTATCAAATTTATATTCACCACCACAAGTCTTTTAATGCTCTTTATAGTGACATTAATATATAGCAACTATAGAATCAGTCTTGTCAGTCTTTGTACAGTGTTCTGCCCATTGCTTCCTTAGATTAATAAAGAACTTCATAATTATAGCTAAAGTGATTTTAATTATCTTTTTGGGGTAATATTTTATTAATTCTGTTTTTTGTTTATATTCATGAATACTCTGCATCTGCATTCAGACCTTTATTATGGCAAAATGGTATATATAGTTAATATAAATTCACTATAATATTATATATATATCATATATATATATATATATATATCATATATATATATATATATATATATATATATATATATATAAATATAAAATAAAATGTCTGATGTAATATGGCTGTAAGAAAAACATTTCTGGGTTCACAAATTACAGATGTCTCACAGTGAGTTAAATGTTTTACTCAAGGACAATTTTACAGGAGACATGGGCTCACAAACATCATTGGTCATTTTCTATTCCCCTAAACTTCAGAACTGGGAAAAAAAAAAAAAAAAAAAAAAGTGTTGCACATTTTGTGGCTCAGCTTACCCCATGCTCGTTCCTCTCTGGCTCATCACTGACTCCAGCTCGTCCAGGAAGATGGTGGATGGGGCGTGGTACCTGGCCAGTTCAAACAGAACCTGCAGACAAGATACATACATTTACACAAATCCACAGTAAAACATGCAAAGTATAGGAGACAATGTATGTAACATTAAAAATGTTTTTTTTTATTGAACTGATGCATTTGACCTGTTGTGTGTGTTGAAGAATAACCTACCCTGACCAGTTTCTCAGAGTCTCCTCTCCACTTGCTGACGATGCTGGAGGCTGAAATGTTGAAGAAGGTTGTCTTACACTCTGTAGCCACGGCCTTGGCCAGCAGCGTCTTACCCGTACCTGAGTGTATGTGAGTCAGATTGTCACAAGAGTACATGTCAGGAAGAATTATAAATTGTTGGACTTTTTGGACCGGAAATGAGCAAACAAACACGTTTAGATTATAATTGGCAATCCTGACGAAGGTCTATGGTACCTGGGGGGCCATAGAGCAGCAAGCCCTTCCACGGAGACAGAATGCCTGTAAATAGCTGGGGGTACTGCAAAAAAAAAAAAAAAAAAGACAGAGGAGTAAAATATAAAAAAAAAGCACAAACAAACCTTTAGTAAATCACATAATTTTAAATAAAATAAAATATTTTATAGCTGGAAACATAATCTTCCAGCAACAAAACATACATTTACATACATATCCCCTGCAGACCAATCAGAAGCTGAACTGTGTGCAAGGAAAACTGATTTGCTTGAGGTACAGCTGAGTCAGTACTGCAAATACCACATACCACATATTAATCAAATTTTAGGTGGCAAACAGAGGCTAAGTCAAATCACCAAACTGACCTTATACCCTAGAGAATGAATAATAATGGAGACAGAAGTTGGGGATTGTGGGAAGGTGGAGGTATGGTGCTATTCAATAAAACAGGCCAGAATAGAGGATAGACACATCAGTCCTCATCTCCGTCTGTAAATGCCAAGAGGATGCAGACAACCTGATTTGTTGTCATCATATCCATGAGAGAGGTCTTGGTGATGATGATAGAAGTGTGTGTGTATTTTGTGTGTGTGTGTGTGTGTGTGTGTGTGTGCCATGTTTTATTTGTATGTGCAACATCTGTATGCAGCTGCAAAATTGTGTGAATGTGGCTGTGTATAGAAAGTCTACATGGCATTGCAGGTGTGTGTGTTCCTGCCTCCCTGCCTATCTATCAATCTGTGTATGTGTGTGTTACCATATTATCCCAGATATAGATTTAATGTCAGCCTAACAGACTAGTCTGACCCGGCCGCCCTCCTTCTCTTTAAGCCCTTTAAAGGAGATGTATTCAGAATCGAAGACGGGCGACCGGTGCTGAAATACCAGCGTGCCCAGGCAGCGGCCGCACCTTAATGGGATAGACGACGGCCTCTTTGACTAATCGCTTTGCATCCTCCAGGCCGATGATGTCCTCCCACCGCACGTTGGGGCTGTGCAAATAGATGTCCTTTAGGGGTGAACACACACACAAACACACAGAGTGAGGAATGCATGTGTAAGACATCAGCTTGATACACACACACACACACACACACACACACACACACACACACACACACACACACACACACACACACACACACAGGGGTGTGATTAGGCTTGTGTAAATAGGTGTCCTTTAGGCTTGTGTAAATAGGTGTCCTTTAGAGTGTAACGTCGGGGAATAGATAGAACATGGACCTTCATTAATACATCAGATCAATCCATTTCCAACAAAGCTCTTCACTGCTCTCTAGTGGACTTATTTGGTATCACTTAAAGCATATTTTGACAAATAGGAAGCCAAATCAGCCTCTCTACATGTATGTTTTGAACATGCACACACAACGTGTTTTGTTGTTTGTCAGTGTTTTCAAATTAGTATTTGTGTGTGTGTGTGTGCGTGTAGTACCCTGCTGATGATTGCAGCAAGTTCTCTCATCTCGCCGCTCATTCCAGAAAAGCCACTGAGGGGCTTCAGCAACCGTTCCTGCAACACAGCATAAAAATCACTATTATTGGTGATAGGGAAGTACTAATAGTAGCTTTACTATTGTTTGATTTGTGCCATTCTAATATAATAAAAATGGCATGTTAAATATATATTTTTGCACGTTTTACACACTATAACTACCATGTAGTCTGAGTCACTGCCAGCTCCTTGGATTGAAACTTTGCCGTCAGTCATCTGGCCCTAAGACGGCCAACACAAGATTTTAACTCATTTAGGCGAACAAAGGCATAAAAAAACAAAAGCAGTGATTCAGTTTAATTTTTTATGAAAGGGTGTACATATTTATCAGTTTGTGTATGCTTGAGTAAAAAGAAGAAAACATTCGAAAATATGAAAGATAATTTCTGTAAAATCATCACAGATGACAGGGAATTCTCATTAGGATTTGCAGTTAATTTGTAGTCTAGTCTCACTAGTAGTGAGGGTTAGTAATGCCTGAAACGTAAATGTGATCACCTTCATCCGTAAATAACATTTATTCCCCAGTACCTTTCTGTTATTGGCTGCCTCCCCAGCTGATCCATTTCTGATGGAGGACACGTTAAGACCAAACTCTGACAACTCTGGAGGAACAGCAGAACCATTCTCCTGGAAACACAGTTGTCTGGATGTCAGAATAACCACCTTTTATTTTAATATTCTGATCTTGGTTGTTCTGTGGTTAATGCTATACATTTGTATGTGAACTGGCAGTTGTCCTCTTGGCTCCGTTTCCAGACTTTGGGGTCTGGGACGGGTTGATTTTGGGAAGAGGCTTTGCAGCTGAACAGGGACTCCTGATGGACAAAGACAGATAATATATCCATCAATGGAGGAAGCAAACTATCATTGGTAGATTTTTCTGTCTCAAATTAATCTATCATACTTGCACTTCCAAGCACACCTAACCTTATTCAACATCACTGTCAAATCAGTGTAATGCTTCTTTAAATCAAGAATTACAATGTTGTTTTTGTTGTGTATTTTACTCATTTTGTTTATATGATTAGCATGTATGGACAGTGTAAACCCTGAACATGAAATGAAAAGAAAGGTACAAGAGATGGAGAGACTCACCTTTTTATACTACCACTTCTTGCATTCCTGTTCTCACCTTGACATAAAAAACAACAGAAAATATTCATAGAGTATATTTGAGATTCAATGACTACATCCCAATAATTCAGAAATTAGCAGCAAATTGATCGCATTGGGCATCAGGTATGATTTCAAAGTTGCTTCATGTCTTAGTGGAGGTCAGATACCTGGTTCTGCTGTTCTTCTGATAAGTTTGGGATATTTCTGGAACTTGACGTAGTGATAACTCTCGTATTCCATCAGCACCATCTCCAGATCGATGTTATCACAGACCTCGAACCTCCTCACACCTCCATTAGTCTCCTGGTCCAAGGCCACTGCTGCAGACACGTAGCTGGTGAATGGACACACACAACATCTCACACACAGGCACACATGATCCTTGGAAAGTAAAAAAGTAACACAAACTAGGTAAAATATGTCTGCTGTCTTGTGCGGTGAGCCTGGGGAGTCCAACATGATTTAGTTTTAATGTGTTTTGTTGATGAGTTGCACGTAGCCTATAAAGTCAGACACTTTCTGTAAATGCAGGCACGCACGAACGCATGCATGCACGCACGCACACTCCCAATGCTGTGCCATCGGTGTGAATGTTTATCTGATGAGCAGGCGGCACCTTGTACGGCAACTTCGGCCACTGTGTTTGAATGGTAAATGGTTACTGTACTATGTAAAAGCGCTTTGAGTAGTCGTTAAGACTAGAAAAGTGCTATATAAATACAGTCCGATTACATTTATTTACAAAACTTCATACTGACCCTTGCCCCAGCAGGTGGTGGTAAATGAGGATGAGGAGGCTCTTCCTCCTCATCTCAGTCCTCAGCTCATCCTGTTGGACAGCAACACAGAACACAGTTGTCATTATTGATATTAATTAATAACAAGATAGGTCAAGTCAAAATGTCTGCTTTTAAAAAGGTCTAAAGTCCAGTAATAGTACTTGAGAATTATATTCTAGTACCCCTGTACTCCCCTGTTGTTGACACCATAGACTGTTAAAATAAGTCTATGGTTGACACATGTGGAGAGCATCATAGAGGGTAGCTAGTGCATTGGGATCATGGACGTATAATAAAACCTGGATACAGCGTTCGAAGCGGAGCCCTGTTCATTCCTGTTGAGTTGCTCAGTGGCTGGGATGGGGAGAGACAAAATCCCAGTAGAGGGCGACAAATTGCCACAAATGACAACCACCTGACTGGGTATCTAGGCAACCTGTAGACGCTGATTAGTTGTGTCACAGGATGCGTGCTAAACTAGCTAGCCGGATTAGCTCAACGGCAAAATGCTTATTGTTTAGCTAGCCAAGTTAATTGTGACAGTTTAGCTAGCTGTTGTTTGCTGCATAACATATGTGTAGAATGCAACGACCTGGCCCAGAATACATGTTATTATCAGTATAACGTTGCTTGTCATCTGAGACAACTAATTAGGCCATAAGCAGAGGTAGCTAACGTTACTTTACATGCACCCCCTTCTCCCAAGTAGCATTGCTAGTTAACGTTAGCTAAAAGTTGTTCGCTTGCAGCAAAAACAAAACCCCTTGTTAACTCACCGCTTCCCGGGCTTGGTGGGCGACTTTCATAGATTGATATGAGAGCTCCATCATGATCCCTAAAGGTTATTGAGACAGTGGTTATGCTAGCTAAGTCAGTTTCCTAATGTCCATCAGTAGTTTTGAAAGTCTGTTCAACGTGTTTCTGTGTGAGATCCTATGTTTTGTCCCTCAGGGATACCGTACACACAGGTATTCTTGTCTGTCTCTTCCATAGACCCTATCTCCCTGTGTGTGTGTGTGGTGTGTGCATGTAAATACAAACAACACTGTGGAGCAAAACACTGTTAAACAATGACAATGCAACAGAACTGCCCACATTAATAGTAGTCTTGTATTAGATAGCAAGATATGTGGATAAAAAAGCAAAAAGCTCTGGAAAAGGAATTGTGGACCTCTGGTTAAGATTTTATTTTTTTTTTGTCTAAGAAAAACATTCTGTGACGAGTAGTTTAAACTGGTAAGTCTTTATAAATTATAGTTAAATAATAACTTCTCTTTCTCACTGACTGTATTCTACTTTTCCAGCAAATCACATGCATGATGTTACAGAACGCTAACATTAAGGGATACTTTGCTTTGTTGTTGCGATATTTCAACTTCAGCCTCATTGTCAGATGTAGTTCCTACTTACAGACTGTATATAGTCTATAATCCTACTGAGAAGGTGTAAAAATATTTCTATCAAAAAATAATAATAATAATAATAATACATTTTATTTAAAGGCGCATTTCTCTGCATTCAAGGCACCGTACAGGGATACATAAGACATTTAAAATATAAAATTAAAAGAAAAAAGAAAAGAAAAGAAACAACAGAAAGAGGCAGAGCAATTGACATCAAGTGGAATAGGCAGTTTTAAACAGATTTGTTTTGAGTTGCAATTTGAAATGGGGGTATGAATCAAAAACATATTTCAAAAAAAATATCAAGTGATGTGATACTGAATATGTCCACTAGAGAGCAGGGAAGAGCTTTGCTGTGAGGAAATTAAAGCTATGTAATAATGAAGGCCAAGGAGTCATCTCCCTTTATCTGAGAATTCATTGTGTGTGTGTGTGTGTGTGTGTGTGTGTGTTCACCCCTAAAGGACATTTATTTGCAAAGCCACAACGTAGGATGGGAGGATATCATTAGCCTGGAAGACATCAAGTGATTAGTCAAAGAGGCCTTCATCTATCCCATAGGGTTCGGCCGCTGCATGGTATTTCAGCACCGGCCGCCCAGTTCGATTCTGAATACATCTCCTTTATAGGGCTTAAAGAGAAGTAGGGCAGCGGGGTCAGGCTAGTCTGTTACGCTGACATTAAATCTATATGTGGGATAATATGGTAACACACACATACACAGATGGATAGAGAGGAAGGGTGGATACATAGTATATAGCATAAACACACACACACACAACATGTGTGCTATGGCAGGTAGAACATGTACACAAGCATGCACATTCACTCACTCTCACCTCTGTGCACACACATACAAGCCAACACCCACGCACATGAAATACACACGCTCATGGATATGACGACAACAAATCAGGTTGTCTGCATCCTCTTGACATTTACAGACGGAGATGAGGACTGATGTGTCTATCCTCTGTTCTGCTGGCCCGTTTTATTGAATGACACCATGTGATCACGCAGCATTCCTCCACCTAACCACAATCCCTAACCTCGTCTCTATTTTTATTAACTCTGGTGTATATAAGGTCAGTTTTGTGATTTTACTCAGCTTTTGTTGTACCACCAAAACCCAAAGGTTTATTTTTGTTGTTTTGCAGGATAACAGCAGCTGTGATAGATTACTCAGGAAAGGTGAACTTTTTCTTGAGATTGATCTTTGACGTGTATGTATTAATAAGTAATAAACCAGGCTTGTATCATTTTTAATTCAAAAACATTTATTTCTTCTGGCACCGTCAGTTTTCATTTTTACCTTACAGTAAATTGCACATCCGCTCATCAACATTTAAGGTACAGGCATAGTGTTTTTTTTGTTTTGCCATACATCCATACATACATGAGACCACACTAGTACTGATGCTGCTTTATACAAACCAAATAACTTCAGTTTGGGTAGTTATGCAGTATAATTTCACTCCCACAGAAACACCATATGTGCCTTGATGGCCATAGGCATCGGTCTGAAAATAAGGCTGTTTCATCTAAAAAAAAGGTACGGACTTGGAGGTGGTGGATTCAGCAGCAGTGATTTGCCTGTACAGTACAATTCCCCCGTGAAATAAACAAATAATTCTGCCATTTCTTCTCAGCATTACACTGCAACGTGGGATTGTAGAGGACGAGGCCTGTGGATACTGTTTTGTTTTTGCCCTGTCGGGCTAGTGCAAAGTTCTCGACAATGAACAGAGGCTGAGGACAATGTAGCCAAGTAGTCTCACTTGGTCAGACTCAGAGCACAATATTATTCAAGTTTATCTCAACAATTACATTTTCAAAATGATTGTGCCATGTCTATTAAGCTTGTAGAACTCTAACATTTCAGGTACTGTTTTTGAATTAAGTTATATGTTCAATCCATCCCATAAAATGAATGAATTAAAATGTGTAGGAGGTATGGTTTAACACTGCAAAAGTCTTAACAGCAGTGTTTTCCCCCTAATCTAAGCCAAATAGAAATAGCACAAACATTTTAAAGGGCAAATTTCTCCAAACAAGTATATATTGGTGTTTAACAGCAACAAACACTGTGCAGAATATGTTGTATACATTTTCTTCTTTACAGTTTGAAAAGAAAAAAAGCATAGGGCTACAACTGTGTTCGGATTTAACGGATAACCATAACAAAGTTCTGAGAGAAGAAAGGATTGAACCCTTACTCAATAAGCCCAAAAAGGTTGGGAAGAAATGTGAACATTGCAATCTGTTGCTGCAAAGTAGCTCTAAAGTAGTCAGCACACACCATGACAGAGTATCTATAATCATTAAAACACTGCTGTCTTGGAGCTGGTATGAACCTGACTTACTGAGCCCAAAAAAAAAAAAAAAAAAAAAAAAAAAAAGAACATTGCACACTCATCATCCAGGCAGTTTTCTCCACCATTCCCCCTCAGATTTTCAGCATTTTCCAAAAAATATAATATAGTATAAACAGATGTATTGTGATTGAGGAAATGGAGCCACATTTCAAGGGAGGCTTGATCTTTGGAGCAAACATGCTTCTTGATGTTGGTTTCTGTGATTGGTTAAAGAAGTTAGAGCTTCATAAACACCCTCATTTACTGAGAATCTGCATGCATATAAATATGAAATGGGTATTTACTAAGAAAATAGTTTACTTTGGCTTGGCATTATATATTTGTTTGTTTTACAAACCAAATTAAGCATTGCATATCGTTTTAAAAGTGATTCCTTGGTCCCCAAATTTGTTGTCAACCATTTTTATATATTTTTTTTAAATCACAGCTTTAGCATTTTCTAAATCAGCATTTATTATTTTTAAAAGTGATTGGTTGCAAAAGACTTATTCAAACATCTGGTTACAAATATTTTATTATTCCCAGAATAAAAAGGTTTAAGGGGCTCCATTCTTTAAAAAGGAACACGCCGACTTATTGGGACTTTAGCTTATTCAAAGTAACCCCCAGAGTTAGACAAGTTGATACATACCCTTCTCATCTCCGTGCGTGTTGTAACTCTGTCTGACTCCCCCAGTGCTAGCCTAGCTTAGCACAGATCCTAGAGGTAACCGGTTCCAACCATAGACAGTATATAATGGACTAATAGACCCCGTTGCTCTGGACGGAGACCAGTGAAGGCTATTAGAAGCACTTTTCCGGTGATGGCCAGCTTTACTGCGCAGCCTCCAACTGAGAGAATGTGACGTGAGCAACGTGTCTGAAAGTTGTAACTCTTCTGGTAGCTGTGCCAAGAGAAATCTCAATCATTCCCAAACTTACAGATACGGAGACTGTAGGTGTATGTAAGGAGATAACATGGGCACAGGCTAATTATTGATCACTAACATGCTAGTTAACATTAGTAATTAAACCTAAACATCTCATGTAAGTCGAAACTCCCTGCGAGCTTCTCCTGTACTATACGGTAATTCCTCTACTATGCGACAGTAAGTCACTTGGTTATGACACAATCGTTAGCTTCTTTTTACAAAAACGTCTGCTACGGAGCCATAACATGAGGTACAAGGTAATGAAGCCTTTTATACATTGTCGTGTTTCTTTGGAACTAAACAACGGACAAATAGAGTCTTTAAACGCTTCAGATGTAAAGTTATTCGCAGTCAAGTGACGTAAAAAAAAAATGGCGGCCAGCGGAATGCTAACAGGAGGTGATGGCCAGTTAGCAACAAAATGGCACCATGATGGCTCGAGTTCTGAAGCGAAGCTTACCCCCTTGGTTCCAACTCGCCTACTGCTACGAATAAGTGACAAAATAACGTCAACATGTTCCTGTTTACATGTTGTGATTTGTGTAATCACAGGGTGTACAAATAACAAGGTCACTATGCTTTTACAATGTAGTAATTGTTGACTCTATTACGCCAACTCTGAGCGAACTCCATGCTCCTCACCACAGGGCTTCAGGTGCTGCTAGCAAATCGCTCCGCCCAAGTAGCAGTGCTTCACCTTTCTGAGAATATAGTTCCCAGTTTATATACGGTTAGAAGACAGCTGTGTCTCATATCACCTTGTTATTTGTACACCCTGTGACTATACAAATCACAACATGTAAACAGGAACATGTTGGCGTAATTTTGTCACTTATTCGGAGCAGTAGGCTAGTTGGAACCGGTTACCTCCAGGATCTTTGCTAGGGTTAGCTACCGCTGGGGGGCGTCAGACAGAGTTACAACACGCACAGAGATGAGAAGGGTATGCATCGACTTGTCTAACTCTGGGGGTTACTGTGAATAAGCTAAAGTCCCAATAAGTCGGCGTGTTCCTTTAAGCTCGAAAAAAAAAAAACCTACTGACAACCTCACTGACTATGTAGGTAGTTTGAGCTCTCAGAGTAATGCTTATTGTGTAAAGTAAGATGCTGAGTATCACTGTGGGACTCGTTGAGTGGTACAGCCTTTATGCAAGGCAGTGGTAAATGTTGCACTGTTGTTGTTGTCGTGGTTGATGCAAGTTAAATGTCACTGGGGAAAGGGACTCAACCACTTTATTTTGGATAGCCTTAACGAGGGGGCAAGAACTTGAATGTAGTACTGTACTGATGCAAATTTAGATTGTCTTCAATTCCCAGTAAACACATTTACACTTGAATAATCAAGCACAGATTGTTCCTCATGCTAGATGTTCGTGGTGAGGGGTAAAGTGGTGTAATGACAAGGCGAACCTTTGATGTTACCGTCCCTGCGCGGGTGTCCAAGCTTCGACTGTGCCTCAGAAAACTCCGGCCTCTGTAAGTAGTGTACCAGCCTCAAGCAGCAGACCCTTGACATAGACACGGGCGGTGTAGAACATTGTGAGGAAGTCCTGGGTGCTGAACAGGGTGTCTGCCATAGCAAATCCCAGCGTGGAGGGGATGAAACCTCGGCCATACTCCACCATCCACGTCCCGCTGCTCCACTGGACTGAAGTGGCCTCGCCTACACTGTGTACAATGGTGTCACCTGTGAAACAGTTTGGAAGTTCAGGAAGACATTGGTATAACTTAGTATAAAAGAGAAAAACATTCATATCAAAACATATTATTGCTGATAAAAATGTGTTATGGCATTACCAGGGTAGTACATTTCACTCTTGGTTGTCCCCTCCTTCCACTGTCTGAAGGTGCCGGATATGATGGTGTCAGAAATCTCGGCCCAGTAACGACCTGACGGAAGAAGAGAGCATACATGGATTCAAACTTCCAATGTTTGTCATACTAATTGATCACACAGTCCTAAGAAAAGAGCAAAAATTCAGTGTACACCACAAATACCAAAGCATTTATTTATTTTGAAAGTGTACTGCATATTAAAAGAAGTTTTTTTTAAAACAAAAGATCACTTCTTGTCCTTCTCAATATAATGAAAGTTTTCATAGAATTAATGATTATTTTCTTTCAAAAACACTTTAATTCAGGAATTCCATGAAACATTTAAAAAAAAAAACTAAAATAGTATCACAGTTGCTTGGATGAAACCGTTCCTTTCCCATTGCCTGACAAACAGTCAGACTTTTAATAAGCCTCATTCCTTACCTGAGTGTCCTCCTGTGTCCACTGCAGTACCAAACAGCAGCACGTACTCTGTGAGCGAGGCGTGGAGGAGACACATGGAGCCCATCCAACCTCCAGCATTCACAAACACCCACTGCAGGTCATCGTCTGGCAGGATGTGGCCAGGATACCTAGTTCATTTACAATTCAATAAGCTGTTTTTAAACAAACAACACAACTTAAAACTATCATCTTGTGACTTCAATAGCATGTATTCACATCAGAATGTAGCCAAAGTAGGTAACCTAACTTTGTTGAATTAATACAGGCTCAGCTCTGAAACCCACAATAGCTTTAAAACACATTCAACATTCAACAACAGAGTCTAATGCTGAAATCATTTAAGTCCATTGACTGAATATGGGTCAACCACGATGTTGGTATCTGCTTCAAGAAATTGAAGGTGATGACATCTGTATAGTTGCAACATGTAGTTTCTGAATATATTAGTGATGCAAAACAATTGTTTACCTCTTTCTGAGCTCCACCACCACTTTGGAGAAGGCCTGTTCATGGTCCTGTCCTGAGAATAGAGACATTTACAATACACACATATGTAAGGCAGGGGGGAGGACTACTTACATTCATGTATTGAATAAACTGAAGGCATGGCTTGACTCGATGCAGCTAAAAGAAACTCATTACCAAACTGACCTGCGTACTGTTTGGCCAATTTGGCGACGTCTTCTTTGTTGAAAACGTACTGCTTGGTGGCCATCCAGTGCCGCAACAGCAGCACGGCCAGGACGGTGACTATGGCGAACAGGAAGAGTTTTAAAATCGTTCTGACTACAGACATGGTTAAAACAAAACGACACAGACAGAGACAGAGCAGCAGGTTTGACTACACGTGTACACAGAGGCCGACAGGTTGATCCAAACACGCCATCGAGGGAAGAGACCAACTGACAGCTTCTTCCTGGTCAGGTCGGGGGGCGGGCAGTGGCTTCTCAGCCAATCAGAGGACGAGTCTTTCGCTTAGGCGACGGCAACTTTAGGGTTGCCAGCATACTGTCAAACCCCCTTTAGAAAATTGTTTAATATTTTACATACTTATACAAAAAGGAGTTATACACAAAGATACATTTTTAGACATTGTATTAAATGCAGACTTTTCATTTCCACGTTGTTATTATTTGGTCATTTTCGCCGTTATTCTTTGGCATTTTAGAGGTTTGTCATCACACGTTGATTTGTCCCAAAGAGCACGTTTCTTTGCATGTCAAAAAACAGGAAGTAGGCAGAGGAATTTTATGGACTGGTAGCAGAGAATGTCTAATAAGGGGAGAACTGTAGCTAGCTATTGTAGCTAGCTGTCAACTAAAAGTTCAGGAGGAGTTAGCTAACAGTTCAAGGATTTAGCACCGGAGAGGTGACAGATCTGAAACAGCACCACCCGACATGAGTGGCAAAAAAGAAGTCAGTTTTGATCCAAAAGGTAGGGAGCTTTGTGAACCCACGATAGGTAAATGCCAGTTCCATTCATCCAGGATATCGGTAGATAAACTGTCTTGTTTACTTTACGCATAGACACAAAACAAGACTTTTTACGTTCGTGCAGACGTGTTATTCCAAGCTCCATTTAAAATCCGCTAGTTTTACCTTCCCTTGCTAAACGCCAAATCCTCACAGACAGACTTTGTAGTAGAACATAAGTAGGACACACTATTCAATTTGCATAGCTTCATTGCACTACAGACCACTTGTATCGATATTGTCAGCGTTTCTCGTTCTCTTTAACACATCACTGCTTCAATCAAACAATGTGAACCACTTATTATTACAACAGATTTATCTAACCAAAGTTAATAGTATGAAAGTGAATGTACTGGTAGGTCCAACTAAATCATAAACTGTTTTAGGATATATTCTACCTAGAAACACTATCCCCGATACTACACAGAACCATTAAATTAACATATTTATCATTGGACTCCGGTCATATTGAATTACCACGTACAGGAGAACGTATAGGTTTGCTGAAATCAATATATGTTGGTGTTAAACCACTTGGTCTGGTCAGGCCTGTCTTCCTGCATTGACAGAGTGCTTACTGCTTTACAGTACACACAGCCAGCTGTGTAGTCTCGTGACTTGAGTTCCTGCTGCCAGCTGACAATCATCCCTACAAACCACAGCTTAGGGCTGGGCAATATATCGATATTATATTGATATCGTGATATGAGACTAGATATCGTCTTAGATTTTGGATATTGTAATATCATAAATGGCCTAAGTGTTGTCTTTTCCTGGCTTTAAAGGCTGCATTACAGTAAAGTGATGCCATTTTCTGTGTTACCAGACTGATCTAGCTGTTCTATTATTTTTTTTACCCAGACATTACTGAAGATTACATATCTTAAATGTCATTGTGAAGATATTTTGTTAAAGCACCAATTGTCAACCCTATAATATCGCCACAATATCAACATCGAGGTATTAGGACAAGAATATCGCGATATCTGATTTTCTCCATATCGCCCAGCCATACCACAGCTATACTGTACCTTAATCATCTGTTCCTCAATGCTTTTGGATGTGTTTCATAATTTGACGTGTTCGTTATGTGTAGCCTAGTAACTAACTTAGAACATGACATTTTTTTGACATTTTACTGACTAAATTAATTATTCTTATGAAACAGGAACACAAAATTGATGATGCAAAAGTTATTAGTTTCAGCCATGCATCAGCAATTTCCTCTACAGATAAAGCTAATAAAATGGACTTCCAGTGACTAGTTGATCAGGTTGACTTCTGTGCACATGCACATGATTAGGCTACATTCCACTGTCACTTTTTGGCTTTCGAGAGAACCAGCGTTATCTGTAAATCTGTGTTTGTAATTACATTGCTTTGCATTATGACTCCCAAACCCCTCAGAGCACCAGCATCTGCGTTATAACCCTTTGCGGGACACCTGGGTCCTGGTGTCGGCCCACCGCATGAAGAGACCCTGGGCAGGTCAGGTAGAAAAACCTCCTGAGGAACACACACCCAGATATGACCCCCGCAACCCACTCTGTCCTGGAAACACGCGTGCAAATGGAGAGGTAAGAACAGGTAGATACATTCCTTCAATATATAGGCCCACAGCAAATTACAGCTTATTTGCTTATGGTTTGGGTAACACGTTTCCCAGCCTTTCATCTGAGAAGATGGCGAAAAACAGTGTAAAGTTGTTCGGTCTGACACCGTAACTACTGAGGTGGTTTTAACCCGGAGTGACCTGGCTGACGCGCTGATGTTAACATGCTGTGTAGCGTTCAAGAATAGTCTGACTATGTTGCATTGCAGAATAACAGTATGTTTATTTGGTTAACCGTGCAGCATGAAATGTCCATTATTTCACGTTTTAAGCGATAAATCCATAAACAATTAGACAACTTTAGAACAAAGGCTTTGGTGCCAATGCACTCCAGCATCACAGCATTCGGTGTCACAGCATTAGCGGTCAAAAACCATTTGCCCTTTCCGGACCAGCTTACCTTTATAACCTTGCCCCAGGTAATACCACAACGACACCCAATGTACAACACCCAAAATCTGAACACTTGAAACAACATGTTTGGCTCCTACAAACAGTAAACACTATCTCCAGGCTTCAAACAGTTCTTGAGAAACCTGTAAAGATGATGCCACAGATGTTTCTTCTCTGCAGTCAAGAGGGGTACTCTGCAGTTAATCATCCTTATTGAATGTGTAATAAACCATTACATTAAAGGCATAATTTATCCATAACATTGCCAGTGTTTGCAATTGAATGCAGAGGTCGTTTTCGATACATATCTGGACACCTACAGCTACCAAACAACATATGCCCATTATAAATGGCATTCGCTTTGGGCAGCACAATAGATTTTGTGTATTTTGATAGCTCTGTGTTACTCTCCAGGTAAATTCAGACTATGACAGCCCTTTTCTTTTTGAAAATGATTTCCCTGCTCTTCAGCCTGATGCTCCTGATCCTGGTGAGTGCCATTTCTAATGCTGTAAAAATTCTGTAAAAAGTCATTGTTTTACAAGATAGAAAATATTTAAGGAACTGGTTGCAATAATAGCACATAGAGATTTGTTCAGCTGCTTGCAATTTTTTAACATGTTTTACTTTCATGTAATTCTTTTGCTGTTTAATAAATTGCAAAGTATAGACATATATAATGTTTGCTATGAGATTTTTAATCTACATCTTGGACACAAATCAATTTTTGAGATAACTTTATGCCACAATTAACTGTTCTATCAGGGCATAATAGGTACAGGTGGATCAATACAATACACTGCCTAAGATTATATTTCAAATGAATTGTTGAAACAACTTACATTTGCTGTTGTGTTCCTCAGATTCAGATCAACATCCATTGTTTCAGTCTAAAGCAGCCAGGGGCGTCTGGTAAGAAAAAAGCCTCATGTCACACACTGTAGAAATAATCATTGTCTGCCATCATACTGTGTGAAGCTTTTAGCATTTGTGTAAAGTATGTATAAATGCTGTTATTCTACTTTGGAATGATACCCTATGTGTTATTTAATGAAACATGCCAAAGAACTGAATATGAAATGTAACTCTAAACTAAACTTGTAACAGTATATCAAATAGCAACATTTATGTTTTATATTGTACCCGAACGTTTAACGATAAACAACAAAAAAATACAATGTTGCAATGAGATGAAGATTAAACATATTCATAATTCAAATGTGGTTAGAATTTAGTCAACGATGCATCTTAATCAGTGTTCCTTCTTTAAAAATGATGATACATTCAAATTTATGACTAATTAAATCTGAACTGATGAGTGCAATCAAAGCAGTCATGCTGAGGGAACTTCCATTCGCTGTTGTGATCAGCAACAACATAATCAGCTATTAGGAGATGGTACTTAATCAACACGCTGCACGCCACTTGTTTCCAGGACATCTTGAACTATGCAAAACCCCAAATCCACACGTCCATACGGTATATTAACATGTGTGCAATCCTCTCTGGCACCACCGGATGGGCATGTTTTCTCACCACTGAATGTTATGATGGCATGGATTTCAGTCCAGTGATATTTACCTCAGGCCCTGTGTGTTGGCACTCTGGGGATAAGGGCTTATTCCTGGGAATATGTTTTATTCAGTTAGCTTTTTGATCTATCTGTTGGATTTATTCCCTGTCAAAGCTAATCCTTTGTTAGTGCTCACAATTACGACATCCACAGAAAGCTATGTTGCACATACCTTTTCTAATAAAATGTTCCTTCTCTTGACGCTTGGCCTCACATGGCTCTGTCTGTGCCATAGATCCGAAAGTGAAGCTTATTGCACATATACAAGCCATTAACATTTAATATCATAATATCACACACACACACACACACACACACACACACACACACACACACACACACACACACCTAGCTCCTATGATACTCATGAACAATTCATAAATACGACCATTCAGTTTAGCTGAGAGCATAAACACCAAATTAATGTTCAATTATTGATCAAGTACTTGCTGCTTAGGCCCAAGAGCAGCCTGTATGTTGTTGCTGGTATCCCATGGGTGCCATTGGTAAGGCTGAAATCAAGCATACACACGAGGATGTGGATTAAATACACACACACACAAACACACACACACACACACACACACTCACTTCTAAACTCCGGTCAAAGTGGTTAAAACACATCTACACCTTGAAGCTATGTTTTTCCTTCAGTTAGTCATGTTCACTTTTGGTTTTGAACACAAATTTTGAGCACAAAATGTTTAGATATCGCGTGTAAAGCTCTGACCATATAAACCGGATGCTCTAGCTTTTAACCCCTGTTCCGTGTTCTCAAATCAACCAGTCAATCCCAATCATGCCGGTCTCTCAAAACATACCAGAATATGTAAACAGAAATGTTGTTAGGCCTACATTAAATTGTAAACAGAAATAATCGATTATTGATGCAGCATCGTCCATGTCCCCGATTCGATGCGTCGATTATTTGATTAATTTCAACACCTCTATTCAGGACTGCGCGCCAGAGATATAGAAAAACAATTTTACAGATTATCACTTTTACTTTTTTTTTAACCAGGCCAGACCAAAATAGAGTAGATCAAGCACTCTTTTTTTAAATGTACTTCATAGAAGACCCAGGCAAGACAGCAGCAGCACATATATCACTTATTAACCACAAATAGTACAACAACACACATCATAATAATAAATAATAAACACACAAAGGAGAAATAGCCAGACAGGCGGTTATTACCTCCCCACTATCTAACATCCATCCTGCTGTCTGTCTCTTTCTTCATCTCTTTTTCAGTAAGGTCATGTGTTTCCATCCCTGGTCTGACGTGACCCTTTCTCTCATGAAAAAACAAGAGGTTGTCAAGGTGATTGACAAGTGGGCAGAGCTTGTTGAAGAACTAGGCACCACGTACCTCTGGGTTCAGGTATGGGATGTACGCACGCACTCACGCACGCACGCACCCCCATTAACATTTACACACGGTTAGTCTCGCATCCCCAGACCTTCCTCCACAGCACTGCGGAGGTGGGTCTGGCTAGTCCACACAGCATTCCGGGATGGGAGAAAAAGAACTAGAAAGTAATTCTTCCTATATCAAATGCTGAGAATATGACAAGAAATAAAGATGCTGTGTTTTTGTTGATAGATTATAGGTCATCAGAAGCTGATCTTTACTGGTTATGATAAATGATTAGGTATACAGATGGATTCATAGTCTAACTTAATCCGGAAAAAAAAGAATGTCAGTGTGTTGAATGGCACCAAATACTACAGCATGACTCCCATAAGCCATTACTGTGGAAAAGACACAAGCTAGAGTCATATAATCATGAACAAATCACTGTATTATAGTTGAATTGAAAGCTGAATTGATTCATTTTACTCTAAATATCCATCTGGCTCCTCCATAGCTCAGCTTCTAACTTCTGTAGCACAGCAAGTGATTGGTGATTTTAGCTAAAATGCTGTTTAGGACTTCTCTCCAATGTTTTTTTGTTTACACAGTCTTAATTACCTCCACCAGGGAGAATATATTATCAGTTTGTTGGTTTGTTTGTTTGTTAGCAGGATTTGTGGAAGGGTGTTGCATGGGCCAAGGATACACAAATTATTTTTTCAATTTTAACTTTGCGAGATAAGGCATTTTGTGCTGCATTCATGTGGTGTTGGAATAATCGGAATAACCTCACCTGAACAGTATACGCAAATACTGGAAACAGATATCAACGTGTTGATAAACGCAGTGAGCACTAACATAAAATATATGCATCCATTGGTCTTAGTGGAGGTCTGCACTCTCCTAGTGACATTCTAGTTTCTATTTCATTGAAACCTTTTTGTAGGATAATTAGACTGGATGTTTTTGTGTCCATTTCAGTTTTCTCTAATGGCCAGTCATGTATAGGATGATCAATTAATTAGATTTTTTCACCCTGAAACCTGACCTCCCAATATATTAAATTTCTCTAGTCTGCACAAAAATACAACTAGTGCATTGTAAAGTATAGACATTCTCAGATTATATTTACAGACCAACCCAAAATGGAAAGAAACCTTGGGATCCCTAAAAGTTCATAGCTGCAGGTGAATTGAAACAGTATTAACTACCAAATATCAGCACCAAGGACAGCACCATTCTCCCAGTCTCTCCTCTTTTAGTCGTCTGCATCAGCAAGGATTTGCATTTTTCAAGAGTCTGGAGAGAGAATTGTCCACTTTGACCTTTGACTCATGGAGGAAACCAGAATTCCCTTTATCCCATAGCTGACATCCAATATAGGGCTCTTCTCTTCTTCTATATTTTTGATGCATTTTGCCTTAGTTTTGTCACACTACAGTACGTACGAGCAAAAAGGTTAAACTAAACTCTGGATTAACTGTTCCTCTTGTTTTCTGTTTTTAGATCTTTGAGAATAAAGGAGCTATGATGGGCTGTTCAAATCCACATCCTCACTGCCAGGTAGGAAATGCACACATGCATAAACACACAAGGTATTTGTTCATTTGACTTGCACATATGGAAACATGTGAAAACATTGATTCAGCTACTTGAGTAGATAAAATGTCCTCGAAGTGAGAATATGAAGTTCAGGAATACATGCATACATTAACACACATACACCCGCCACATCTTTCTTTGAAGGTGCAGCATTAACAAGAAATAACAAATGCTTTTATCACATTGGCACAATGTGATGTGTGTCATTGGTTCAATTTGCACCTCGCTGGCTTTTCAGATTCAATTTGACAATGAAGTTGAATGTGTTAAAAAGTGAGTTCCACTTAAAAGTTTTAAACCAGACAAGTCTCAACATTGAAGCTGTTAATTGACTCTTCATTCAGAAATCACCAATGACTGTGTGCCATTGTCACATTTTGTGTGTGTGTCTGTAATTTCTTCCTTTTCTGATTTCTTTTCTATATTACTGTTTGAGAGAGAGAGAGAGAGAGAGAGAGAGAGAGAGAGAGAGAGAGAGAGAGAGAGAGAGAGAGAGAGAGAGAGAGAGAGAGAGAGAGAGAGACATTTCCTGTCAAAACTGTCACTTCATAGAGTGATGTTGAGAACGAGCACAATCAGGAGGGTAGAATGACAGAGTGACATAAACAGAAGAGTGGTTAGTGTAGACCGAGTGTTGCATTTCAAACAACAATGTTCTTGTCAATGTGATCACAATAATATGCCAGCCTGATTGATTTTCAGCCTGAGAGTAATATACAAGTTGCTGGAAGTCCGTGTATTTGGCTGTAGTGCTGAGAAAGTCTGTTTTATGGCTTCATTCACTCTCACAATAAGGAACTTGTCTTCACCCTGCCTAATGTGAGATCGCTTGCTGATTGGTCGGGAGAAGCTGCTCTTTGTGGAACCATTATGTCAAGTTCAACTGCATTGGTGGAAATAATAAACTACGATGAGAATATTACATACATTTAAATGTAGATAAAGACAGAAAAATACGGTAAGTAGAGGAAAATCAGCTGTCAGGTGTAGTGAGGATTACATTCACAGACAAATTCTGAGGATAGTTTTCATTTAGTATTTATTTTCAAAACATTTATAAAAAAATAGGTTGACATTCTTGGAAAAGTAAGACAGAATACTAACACCTACCTACCAACACCTCTAAAGCTCACTAATTAACAGGTTATACCCCAATCCCCAAAATGTTGCACTATTGCTTTAAGAAGTTTGTTAATTATTCACTGCTGTCTACAAATACAGCATCAGTGTTGCCACCTTGCCTTTTATAGTGTGTGTGTGTGTGTGTGTGTGTGTGTGTGTGTGTGTGTGTGTATATCTATGTAAAGGAGAAAAAGCTATTTTCAACAGAGAAAAGCAAGTTAACAGTCCTGATTGTATTGATGCATTCCTGGTCTCTGGTTGATCAATGACATTTCAAATCCTCCGGCTTTTGGAGTGAAATAATTATTTGACTCTCTCCAGAAACAAAGGCCTACTGTACTTAAATCTGTGCGGTAATGTTTTTTGAGGCTGTTATATACAAGTAACAGCAGAGGGCAGTATGTGACCTCAGAATAACATGTTATAACACAATGTATCATTACGTACTTCAGAAAGTTGCTTTGATTAAAAAAAAAAGTAATACACTTACTGTAGAGAGAGAAACTTTCTGATTAAGATGGTTTAAATCCCTTTTAATATATGTGTTCAGGTGCCATCAAAGTCTTGTTTGTTCTTGTTGACTATTACAGTAAATTATGTTTGTTTTTTTAAGGTCCACTATTAAAGAATTTCAGAATCAAACTCAAACTTGGATTGTTCGCTTTGATGCAGCTTTTTAAGAAGTTTTAGAAATGTTTCTTCCTGCAGTCCAGATTTCCCTTTCAAAGTCCAAGAAAATAGTATAGTGTACACTACAGCCAGACAACTCCTCCAGGCCAGAACGCAAGAAGCATACTGTAGATCTAAAACGTATTAATAATAAACAGAAAATGTTAACCATGTTCTGCAGGCAGCGATGCTTCTGACTACTTTGGCCTTAACGGGACAGAGCTGTATGTATTTTCACGTGAGTGGAGTAAGGAAAAACGGATGCCCTTGGAATAGTAACATTATTTTTTCACATACACAGTATTCCTTCTGTGGAGTACTCAGGTTGTGTTTGAAAACATTTAACTCTCAGGAGCAGACAGTTATTGAGTTCATATTTACTCCCTAAGAATGTATATGACTCTTGAAGAACAACACTTGGAAGCCAAAGTTAAAAGAGCCAATGGTGTCATAATAGCTCTTAAGAGTTATACCTGCCATTTTCTTTCTAACTTCTGTCTTGTGGAAGTATGCACTTTACTTTTCTCTTCTGTATTTACTTTACTTTTCTCTACTGTTTGCTGAGAAAATCAACAGTCTGCTGCTGGATAGACGATAGATCTGTGAATACAAAATCACAGGCGTACAAATAGAGCCACAGCTACAGATGCTGGAAGGCGTGCAAATATATTATGCACCCAAACTATTTTACATGCCTGTAGGCATGCCGATGAACAGTTTACACATATAGTTCACACATTAACCATGCCTTCTCTTTCTGTATTTCAAGGATTATTATCATAAACATGATGCAACCTTTAGCCACTATTCATTACCATTAACATCACACTAAGCTGGTTTCTGCTCCCACTGCAGTAATTGTGTACAGAATCTTACCAAGGGCAAAAATGCCAACAGATATTAATAATTCCCAGGTTTTATAATATGTATTTATTTATTGCATTTGCTTTATTATAATTTAAGTATTATTTATCAATCTAAACCCAGGATGATACAGCTATTTGACATGTCCCCTAAGGGCAAGGCCAGCAGGACACTCATAAATTGCCTCAAAATTATAAAAATGATGGAGCTCTTTGATCCCTTTTTACATTTCGCCTCATGAAGTTAATGCAGCTTCCCCCCCCCTGTTGTAAAGGAGAAAAAAAACACTGTAGGAGTCAATGACAGTGTGGTTCCTGCATTGCATTCTGGGTGAAAAGTAGAGGAGTATTTAATCAGGAAACAATTTGCCATGCAGCCTGAAGCAGTGCTCTTTAAAGCAGCAGAGAATGCCTCTGATTATTACTCTGTTCATGCGATGGAATATTATAATTGGAAAACCACACTCCTGGTGACACAAATGTTACTTTCAGTAAAACTCGCACTTTAATAGGCCTTAAAGCTCTCAAAAAACCCTGAAAGCAGTTTATATTAATGCATAGCCTGCACAGTACGCACAAATAATGAAAAGAAACCAAACTAGAAGCCAAACGAAAGACCACTGTCCGTTATAAACACACACAAACGGCTTTGCTCCTCAGTGCAGCAATAACTAATCAGTATTCTGGTGAAGGTCTCACACATCAGAGCATGAATATGTTATGCAAACTGTATTACAATTTAGTTATGCATACCTGCATAAACTTGTGTACATTAGTTTGGATCCTAATTATAACCCTTATGTAATTACCTCCTATTCAAAACCCCAGCAACTGTTATCTCAGGTATTCATTTATTTCGCAGCAATGAGTCAGTAGTTACATGTTAGAGTCCTTCCCTGCTTTTACAGCCATTAAAATGCCATAAAGTGCAAACAAATAAACCAAATGTCTGTCGTCATGTTCACTGTTATCCATAAAGAGCCTTCTGGAATGCAGTAGAAGTACATTGCAAAGCTTATGAAGGCATTTTCTCCAAAGCATGATTGAAAATGAACTGTAGTGCTGTAACGCTGAAGAATGTTTTCCACAAATGAAGTGACAGACAAGCATCTCATCTGTTTTAGAGCATGAAACTATTCTCGATTGTTTCCTTTTTAAAATTGCAGTTAATACCATAGCCTCTCATTTTGAGTGAATACTATAGGCCACAGAATGCCAGTTGGTGGCTGATGAGAGAAAAAATGTTTGTCTCAGTTTGATATCAAAACAGCTACTTTAAACTTGTAAATCTCTTTTATTTATTTTTTTAGAGATGTAATGTATCACAATCAGAGCAATGTTTGCCCAAAGACACAGTAACACCCTCACTGAACAAATTAGCTTCCTGAAATTTAGAGTATGTTAACAGTTGTGTTGGTAGAGTCAAACATTTCATACCAATTGCTGCAGCTGTCATTCAGTTTGACTTTAACATTAAGCATGGAAGTATTTATAGTATTTGTAGCGTAACATATTTTGACATTAGCTTTTTTCTAACTGAGCCCAACCTACTATCTTAGAACAGTGACACAAGCACGGACCAAAATAAAAAATAAAAAATAAAGTCTCATGTGAAATAACACAGGACCCTAATGCTTTCAGTAAGAAGCTGATTGAGAAAAAAGGTTTGCCTGTGCCTGTGCATGGAACCTTGCTGTTTACTGTGATGAAGTACCTATCTCAATTACGTTTTAGCGTCTGCAAGTTGATTTTTACACTGTATTGAAATAAATGAAAGGCAGTGGCTGCAGGCGGAAACCCATTTATCAATCTAAAAAGCCTGAATTGAAAAAATGAAAGTGAGTTTTAAAACAGAAATCTCTTCACCTGTGAACCATTCACTGAGTGAATAGTATTGATGAATAGCCCTATTAAATCACGGATCTAATGAGGTCATTTGGAATCAGGGGTAGAAGGATTGGGCAGATTGCTTGTTACCACTTTCATTTTTTAAACAGAAAAAATAATACACCCACATACATACATACATAACTCTAAGGTTTTCTATATTTCTGTTATGTCTCATCATCCTCCATCTTCGTCCCGTTTCCTGTAACACTGTAGGTGTGGGCCAGCAACTTCCTGCCTAATGAGCCAGCTCTTTCAGACCGCTGTCAGAGAGCCTACTATCAGAAACATGGAGAACCGCTGCTGCTGCAATACGCCAAACAAGAGGCTGAGAAAAAGGTACAGCTGTACACAAAAGAAATAAAAGCTAAATTTTACTGTCGGAAACTTGTAATGTACTGTCTTTCTGGTCTCCTCTAGTTCCACTTGAGCTTAGATATGCTGCAAATCTGGCATCCCAGGTTATAGAGGCCAGACACAGTGAATCAACCAATAATACATTGCTTAAAAGGCATGTTTGATTAAATGAAGTGCTTATTGTGAATTCCCCAATTGATTACCTCACTAGAATTTAGATTTGATGAGCATGAGCAATAAGCATTGTAAATGGTGATGGGGAACACAGAGTCATTTTAGCTGACTGTGTGATAATGCTTTATAATTAACATCAGAGGGGATGCTTTAAAAAAGGCTCTCTAAATTTCTGCAAAACAGTGACATCATATTGTTTTCACCATGACTACCCTCATTGCCTCTCCCTTCATCCATCTACTTCCACCTTTTCCTATCATCGTTCTCTCTCTTTCTTGTCATCTTTCTCTTTTTCCCCCATACTGCCTGTCGTTCAGTCAGTGAAGCGTGTCATTGGACAGCAGATATGCTCATTAGCATAATGCTGCGGCATCCATCTTTAACCTGCATGGAGAATAGGAAAACAGACTGTGTGTGCGTGTGTTCTAACAGAGCCCTGAATGCATTAAACAGGTTGGCAAATGTCTAATTAGTCAACAGACATTTGGTGGAATCCGTAATTATCTCTACAAGAGAATTAAACTTGACAGAACGATGACTTTTTTTGCTTCACTACCTGGTGCTTTAGAAAAATATGGCTTACTTATGCTACTTTATTATTTAATACACCTAATATCAGGTTTTATTCACAGCTAAAAACCTTTCTTGAAACTGGGTTCACTTGTGTCTATCAAGTGATAGGCCAATCAAATGCACTGCCAGTTTATCTTGTCCTAATGAGATTAACTTGCAGCACTTTTTTACCTGACCTTTTAGGCTTCCACCTCTAAATTGTCCTTTGAGTTCAGTTAGTAATAAACAAATTGTATGCTTTTGTTAAAGTCTAGCACACAAACTAGCAGAAGTTTACCTTCATTTTCTCAGTGTTTATTTCATCCAGATCATTAGTCTTTGTTCATATTGCCTAATAGGAAATATAAAGTCTCAACAGAATACATTTTAAAAAATCGTAATTTTACCACGTTACTTTTCAAAGCTTTTAAATAGACCATAGAGGAAGAAAATACAAACTTTATTTTTATTTTTTTTTCGTTTGAAATGTTTTTCTTAAAGGAATGGATATATGTTTTTGGTAATATGGTTCTTAGCCTATCTGCCGAGAGTTTGATGAGAAGATCAATACCACTCTTACGTCTGTACCATCAGTGCGTAGCCAGCAGCTGCCAACTTAACTTAGCAAAACGGGGAAACTGTCCAAAGTTACTTATGATATCTTCTTTGTACAAAAACAAAAACACCACTTGAACTTCATTATAGGCAAGTATACTGTATATGCAACTATCGAGTTTAGCATTCACGCTAGACAATATAACCAAGACAGAATGATTATTTTAACACCAAAAGAACGTCTCAACAAAGTTAGACCAGCAACTCCTTTCCTGCAACAAATAATAGCCAATACTTTTTGTTGATTATCCACTCTACACACAAAGCAAAAGTCCACTTGGGGACTATGTCAAGAGGAGGGACTTTCTACTCTTTGTTGATGCTCAAATTAAAGCTGATTCTTTTGATTCACTCAAAGAAAAGTATATCTTTCCTCTCCAAGAATAGTTGGAGAGGGAGAATGGGCTTGAGAATGAGCCAATGGAGTTGAGCACAAAGTAAGATGGAGGCAGGGAAGCAAGGCGATGAACAGAGAATAAGAGGGAACAAAAGAATGACACAAAGGAGTGGAAGGAGACGAGTAAGTACAGGAACAGAGACACAAAGTCACACAGATAGATGTAGGTAAGAAGGAAAAGTCAGACAGCCACTGATTCATTCAGGGAATGAGCTGATATACCTGATCTACTGTGTGTGTGTGTGTGTGTGTGTGTGTGTGTGTGTGTGTGTGTGTGTGTGTGTGTGTGTGTGTGTGTGTGTGAGAGAGAGAGAGAGAATGGGGAGAGAATTAAGGTTTCGAGAAGAGTAGAGGAGACACTTGAATCTCCTAGACATCTGCTCATGGGGACTGATCTTTATAAAATCAGAGTGGAAGCACAAGTGTCTGTGTGTGTGTGTGTGTGTGTGTGTGTGTGTGTGTGTGTGTGTGTGTGTGTGTGTGTGTGTGTGTGTGTGTGTGTGTGTGTGTGTGTGTTTGCAAGAATGCCTTAAACTACTTGTTCTTGTCCGCTTGTGTGTGTGTGTGTGTCTCTCTCTTTTTGCTCCTGTCTCTCTGACCCAAGGTTAGGACAGTAAATTGGCCCACTGCAGTGTTTGGATGAGTTTGAATTGGGGTTCGGCTCCTTGGAGACACTCTTAACTTTGAAACAAAAACTTTCTAAGCTAATTGAATAAAACTCGCTGGGATTTGAAGTCTGTGAGGTGACTGCTTTTAGGACATTCTCCACTTCCTCCTCTCTCTCTCTCCCCCTCTTCAATCATCCCTCTCCATCCTGGTTCTGTCTTATTTTTCTATTTTTCATTCTGCTCCTTTTATAATCCTGTTAAAGGCAGCGGAGGACGTATATATGGTTGCAAAAAAAGAGTGTGAGGAAAGTTGACATTGAAGAGGAGGAGAAAGCTGAAATCTAGACCATTTCAAAATATCTGTTGAAGCTATAGCCAAAGTGTTAATGCACCAGGCACTAAGTAGAATCATATACTGCAGTTCATTAAGAGAACACTTTAGGATTCAGTTAGATTACTCTGTGTTTTCCTCCACTGTTATTAAACACCACAGCATTCCCTGTAGATGCCTTAATTATGCACTAATGCCTGGACAAGTTTGTTCAAAGCTCTGGGAGATTCATGGCCCAGGATGCCCTAACACTCTCTCTTTGCTTTGGTGTCTGGTTACTGCCAAACATTCTTTTTGATTTTAATTAGTTTCCATACTGTTCACATAGAACACCATATGCGTATCATAAAACAATTGACTGTCATATTGTTTAAATGCACAATAAGACATAATACAAAATGTAATAAAACCAGGAAATGCAAAAGAAACAATGAGTAAAAATAGAAAACATACAATTCATCCACCCACAGTTCTAGACATAATTGATATTTCTGGAACTAAAAGGTTACGTAAAGAAGAGTGATCCCAGGACTCTGCCATCTCACAGGACTGAACTCCTGTGAGATGGCAGTGCTAAATACTGAGTTGCCACATTGCCCAAAACATGTTCAGTCTATAAACCTCTGGCCCAGCAGGTGTTTTCAGTTATTCTGGCTGATTATGCCTCTGATCAGGTTGAGTTGGGCAGAGTTATGTTGAAATTACTTGAGGTAACTGGACTCCATCTTCTAGTAACAATGATAAAGGTATGATTTGTCTTGAGTCTTGGCAACATTACACAGTAAAAATGATATAACCAGTGAAGTAATATGAAAATCGATACCTAGATAGGAACCATTTGTGTTTGGTAGATTATTTATTTGTTGTTACAATGATTCTTGCCAATACATCTTATACCATTGGAAAGCCTGAGTATTTCCTCTTTAGATGGTGCCACATTTGTAAGGAACATGCATTTGTGGGATGAGCAGCAGAAATGAGTACGTGGGTTGCGCCCATGAAACATTTGCCAAATTGTCTCCGACAATGCCAAACAGCTTTTCTTTGCTGTTGCTATTGACTCTTGTTTTGAGCTTCTGGTACCCTCAGATGCTGACAATCAGGTGCCTACTTCTGCAACCAGTGGCAATCTTATATCTCCATAGTCTGGGACCGAACTCTATCCTCCAAGATGACAACACTCGCCCCCACAGAGCAGGGTTTAGCAGAGACTGCCTCCAGAATTTGGGAGTGGAACCGATGGAATGGCCTGCCAGCAGTCCTGACCTCAACCCCATTGAACTCTTGCGGGATCAGCTTGAGCGTGCTGTTCGTGCCAGAGTGACCAACACAACCACGTTGGTTGACTTGTGACAAATGCTGGTTGAAGAATGGGATGCCATCCCACAGCAGTGTGTGACCAGGCTAGTGACCAGCATGAAGAGGAGGTTCCAGGCTGTTGTAGCTGTGTATGGTTCTTCCACACGCTACTGACGCTCCTGTTTGTTAAAGGAATAAATTGTGAAATTGCCAATATGTCTTGTTACTTCAGACTTCAATTACCCAATCCACCAAACAAGATCAGGCTCCTCTCCTTAGCCTGTCACTCTTAGTTACGCTGTTGGACTTTCTTTGACACACTGAGCTGCTCTCTCCTCTCCCTTTCCATTTGTGTGCATCCCATCCCAGAAATGCTTGTTACTAACCTAGCTCTGAGGAGTTTACTCCCCGGAGTCCTTGTTGGTTTTTTTTCACCCAGCATATTTCCTTGGAGTACGTTGGCACCAAGATCTTGGTTGCAGCTGTCGCCGTGGTCCCGCTGCACTCCCTGCTAAGCTTTGCGGTGCCCTGCCATGTCATGCTGCGTCCTGCTGAACCGTGCTACTTCCTTCTAGGTCCATCCATGCTATGCTGTGCCACGCTACATCCTATAACGCCCTGCAGCGCCCTGATATGACATGAACTACTACGACTACCATTTTAAGACACTGTTCCATTATCTTTTATGTGACTATTACTGCCACTGTTCATCACATCCCCAACCGGCACCGTCAGACACTGCCTACCAAGAGCCTGGGTCTGTCCGGTTTCTTCCTAATAGGGAGTTTATCCTCGCCACTGTCGCACTGCTTTTCTCTTGGGGGAATTATTAGAATTGTTGGGGCTTTGTAAATTATAGAGTGTGGTCTAGACCTACTCTATCTGTAAAGTGTCTCGAGATAACTCTTGTTATAATTTGATACTATAAATAAAATTGAATTGAAGAATCAACAAAGAAAAGCTGTTTGGCATTGTCAGAGAAGATTTGGCAATTTCTTTTTTAATGGCCGCAACCCACATACTCAGCTCTGCTGTTCATCTCACAAATGCATCTTCCTTACAAATGTGGCACCATTGGTATAAGATGTATTGCCAAGAAGCATTGTTACAACAAAGAAATAATCTACCAAACACAAATGTCCTTACTTTTTGTGCGTAGTTTATATGCATATATGCGGTTATACAGTTGGTTCAGACCCAGCTACCGGACAATAACCTGGCTTCGTTTAGCCTATTTCTATGGTTTCATGGCACATTTACTGTATAGTTCAGTCTCATTGCTGTTATTTTTCCAACAGCAGGACGCCAGCTCTTTTCAGCAAACTAGCTCTGATGAATCTACTGTATGCTACCTGCCCAGCATCAAACAGCAGACAGACAAAGTTAGTGACTAGCCAGTGAACATAGTGTACCATAGCAGCTAAAGAGCCAGACATTTGGCTCAGGAGTTAGTGAAGACCAAACCAAAGGTTGAAGGAAATGCATATTTGACTTGCATTCATCAGGTGGCCAAAAGCATATGAATGCCAATGTTGCTTTCCGTCTGCTGTCTGTGTAAGCAGTCTGTTTTTCGCTAACACCTTGGCCATAACAACATGATATGGTGATTATCTCTCAGGGCTGTGTGTTTTTCAGCTTGCAGTGTGGTTCTTCTGGCCCCAGGTGGCAAAAAAGAATCAATCAATACAGATTTGAGAACTACACCCTACGGTCGATCAACCCTGCCGGAAATTGTTGTTTTTTCTCCGAGGCCTTGACACATCAGCATTTCCCTTTCAGTTTGTGATGAGACTGATATATGTTAACATGCATGTTAATATTACCGGAAATCCAATGCAAAGAAAAAACAAGAGAAAGATGTCTGTGGTGTATTTAGAATTAGTATGAAGCTGACTTCCACCATATTCCTGCTGCTGTTTAGGGCAAACACACACACACACACACACACACACACTTAATCTATTTCTGATTAAATTATAATACCAAGGTCAGGTCGTGTTTGTGCCCACTCATCAGCTTGTTAAATCTCAGCTTCTGACACATTCTGCATTTAAACAGTTTATGATAATAGGGCTTCTTGCTGCAAACAGCCAATCCTGACTGACCTTTTTGTAACAATTTGGAACTCAGTGTGTTGTAAAGTAAGAACGTGCTCAGTCAACCTTCACTCAGTTTTTTTAGTATTCCCTGTTTTTGTTTGTCTTCTGGTCTAAACATGTAATGGGTCTGAATAGATGCTGTAAGATGACCTAATAAGCCAAAGCAGTCCATGTGGTTATTACTGTCTTTCTTGATTTGTATGTGTGTATTCATTATAACGTGTGGTTATGGTCATTTCATCAACATTCATCTTTGAAACAGTTTACAGTAATTACCTAAAAAGACTATTAGAAAAAGAGTCGGCATAAAAGAAAAGGATGCAAGAAAAAACAGGAAAAACAAAATCGTGAGATGAGAAAAAATAAGAGAACAAGTAAAGTAGAAACAGATGGTTTTAAGACCAGCAGTCCTCTCTAATGTGGAGTATTAGGTTTTTAGTTGATGCATTGACTGCTAAGATGGCTCTGAAATTAAAAAAAACTTCCCTGTCGATTCTAATAGCTTGCCACTCGACTGGCTCCAGTTTGTCAAAGCTGTTGATATTTAACCAGCATTGGCTTTGGTTTTACTGAACATTACTTTGTTAAAACAATATTACATTATTATTGTTTAATGAGTGAACTGCACAGTGTACAGTTGCTTCAGGTTGTAGGTTGGACTTAGTAGTATTTTGCATTATCACAAATGTCTTTGATTTTTAAGTTATGTTCTTCTGGAACAGAACCTGTTTTTTTTTTTTTTTTGTGACTTTGCCAGTAGAACTCACAGTTAAGCATACAACCTATAAAACACCACATACATATTATTGCTTCCCTGCACATTCAAAAACAATTACATTTTGTCTTCTCTCTAGGAGCGTGTGGTGGTGGAGACTTCTGATTGGCTGGCAGTGGTTCCATATTGGGCAACGTGGCCCTACCAGACACTGTTGTTGCCACGACGACATGTACTCAGGATCAGTGACCTGACAACAGAGGAGAGGGAGGGTGAGTGTGAAGATACCGACAGAGCGAGTGACTGAGAAAGCGCTAAGGCAATTAAGACTAGTTTAAGGTGACCCAGCAGCTCAGTGGGGAACCTGCAGATTTGGTTCCAGGCCAAGGGTGTGTGTGTGTGTGTGTGTGTGTGTGTGTGTGTGTGTGTGTGTGTGTGTGTGTGTGTGTGTGTGTGTGTGTGTGTGTGTGTGTGTGTGTGTGTGTGTGTGTGTGTGTGTGTGTGTGTGTTTGTGTGTCATTCACAGCACATTCAAGCATCGCAAGGGAGGAAACATATTTTTACTTGCAGTTAATGGAGTGGTGTTTACGGTGGTTTTGATTCAGCTCAATAAAACTATGGAAATTAAAAATGAATTACATCTCAATAAATTATTGGATGCTAATTACGAATGGATGATGTCTAGTTTCCAGCCGGTCTCCGTCCTTTAACATTATGCTAATTAAAAGGTGGTACATTGAAGTTTATGGCAGTTCCATGTATTTGTTTCCTGTCAACCCTCCCAATATCATATAGTGTATACGCTTTGCTGATTGTTAAACAAATTGGCTATTTATTGCCGTTCACTTCCCTTTCTCCCTAACATTATGTCGTTTAAATGACTTTAGCAGATGTAGCAGATAATGAATTTCTCTTAAGATCGAAGAGATCTGGTAAGATTACCTACCATTACCTCTCAAGGACAAACACCATTGCTTCTGTGAATCAACTTGTTTAGAAGATGTCTGTCGACAGCTGACAGTCTGTTTAGCTGATTGAGCCAATGTGTTGTGAAGGCGTGAAGCCCAAGGCACACAGATAAGATGGATCGGTGGGATAAGTGTCTTCTGTAGACACGGCCCATTACCACTGTTTCACAATAAACATGGGAGGAGATCAACACAGAATAGCAGGCTGCAGCCATTTGAAATGACAGGTGGATTTGTTGAGGCTGGATTCTGAAGTGGGAATGTTAATAATAATTCAGTAATCAATGAATCATCATTAACAAATAGCTCAATCAAGAGTGTATTAACTGAATATAGGCAGTTAATACACGTTGGCTCAACAGTTATTGTGTATTACTATGACATAAGTTCTCTGGAGTATTTTTAGCTGTTTTTTAATATGACCGATATGACATAGTGAAAGGTGTCTTGTTGGATGTTTGAATGCATCCAACCATGCTACTGGTATTGTTTCTTTTACCATTGGTCCCTGGAAAAGGGATCTACCAATAAAAATAAAAAAACACAAAAGAAGCTTTTATGTATACCTTTTGTATATGGATATTCTTATATTGTTGAATAAAATCCAGATCAGGGTTACTGTTGGATAATGATGGGCTGTGTGTGCTGCTTGTTCTGGAATAAAGCCTGGAAATGCAAATAATTGTGTTTATTCTAGTGTAATTTAAATTGTGTTTGGCCATTTGTTGGAAAATGACAAAGCTGATAATTTTGATTTTGTTTTCGTTGCTTTATATCATTTCATTATTTTTAATTCATGGCTGACATAATTTACAAACAGTGTGTTTATTAAAATAATGATACAAATACCCAATGTGTTACCCAATTCATAATACTCAATTTATTTGGGTTGAGATGTAAATAGCAGTTGTTGAATAAAGATTTCATGCTTTTCATGCTTTCAAAAACACATTTTATAATGTATAACCATTTAATTACTAGTCTATTATTCATTGTTGCAGATAATGGATTAAGGAACTTGCTTCAAATTTGAATCCCTAATCTGATGCTTTTTATCGGTTTGAAAATCTGAGTCAGGCAGAAACTTTGAATGTTTCAGATTTTGGTGTTTATGTAACTATGCACTATATTTTTCTGTCTCTGGTCTGTCTGATTGCATCATGTATTCAGGCATTGTGTTTTATATTTCATGTTTCCACAAGAATATATTAAAAGCTTTTCTTTTCAATATGCAGCTTTTCTAGTTCTAGTTACGTGCAGTCCTCTCTCAATTTTCAGTTCGTTTTTCTTAGTCTTTACTCTTACATGCCTTCACTTCAGCTCCCCTTCCTCATGTCGTTCATTATTAACAATACTCATTAACAAATCTTCTTTCTCCTTCCTACCCAGCGTCCTCCTGTTTTCTCACATCATCTTTCTCTTTTTTGTCTGTCTTTATCAGGTCTGGCTGACATTATGAAGCGATTGCTGACCAAGTATGACAATCTGTTTGAAATCTCTTTCCCCTACTCCATGGGCTGGCACGGTAAGACAAAAAAGTGGGAGAGTGGGAGTGTTAAAGGTCCTACAGAGCGTCTCATACAGAGGGTGAATACAGGTGCAGCAGCCATGGCAGTATGAGAACAATAAAGTGTTTTTTAAACATTAAAGCATGTAAACATGTTCTAGTACAAACACAAAATGCAAGTATAATCCTGAAAATGCTATACAATAGTTGCCCTTTAAAAACAATAAGTTTTGATAACCTGTTTAAAGTTTGTTTTGTAGAGTGAGAGCAGCAGAGAGAGACAGATGGTGGGAGAGATTAAAGATAATTTGAATCTAAATACATGAATAATCTGTTGGTGGATTGGAACACAAACACTGCTACAAACTGGAGGCTGTTCACATATCGGGCCAGCTATAATTGAATTCACTTAGTCAGTTTGATATGTGAATGAGCTCCACTCCCAGTGGAATAAGTGAAGTTGAGTCACGGACAGGATTTTAAATTACTTCTATTGTTGTACCAAGTGTTTTTCTTTTCAAGTATAATTTTACATTAGCTCACATCCTGCACCAACATGGCATTGATGTCACGTTTGAATATTGATTAGCCCGTTCAATGCCACTGGAAAGATGTATGTAAATTAAGCTGCAGTGTGCATTCCCTACACATTAAATAACTCTTGTTGCATTTCAATCATCTTCGCTGTAATAAATTGACAAACAAAAAAAACTTTCAGCTTCAGCGTAACCCACTAATTACCACTTCAGTGCACACTGAGACACATCAGCACATTTGTATTGTCTCATACATCACCACAAAGAAAAGCAGGAGTTCTCACAGGTTAAGAGCACTTACGGTGTAATTCCAGGCATTTACCATCACTTAAAGTAACATGAGGAGACAGGAAAACTGTAAGGTCTTGACGGCAGGGTTAACAAGTTGTTATTAGCAGTTAATGGCTTATTTACACATTAAGCAGATAGATAGAACATTAGCATTCATTAGGCGTTCTGTGTCTTTCACCTGGTGAATATCAATCCAGTATTCACTTTCCTTTTAGCTCTATTTTGGTCTCTACCAAATGTTCAATAGCCAATTGCTAACATTGTCTGTGTACCATTCGATGCTAGGAAGGCATTGTACACTGGGTTTTTAAAGCTTCCTTTGGCTGAAAACTGCTCCCAGCTGCTGCTGTAATATATATAATATGGTGATTAGAGCGTTGAGATTGAAAACAGTAAAGTTTTGTACCGTAAAACCAAAACAATGACCTGAAAGACGGTAAAATGCTTTGTAGACCTGAGAGAAACTGCAGAGCACGTTGATAATTATCTGTGGGTTCGCCACCATGAGTGACACCTTTCACATTACACACGGTCATTTGAACCGTTGCTGATGTAAAAATATTGAAAGAGCAGTTTAATGTTAATTTACCCAACCCAGTGTTTTTTAATCTCTTAATTTTACTGGATATTTAACGCTTGAAGGAAAAGTTTCCCACTTTTATGTGAGTTAGATCAATTTGTCTTTCCTTGCCTGTCCTTCCAGGTTTTGTTTGTATTTTTTTCTGGAGATGACTCACAGGTTTATATCCTCAGAGAAAAAAATTTCATAATAATTTTAGACCGAATGCAAGAATGTTTTGCTTTTGTCTGCTGCTTTGCTCAGCCTCTGGTTCTGAGAAAACTTCTAACCCTGTTATGTAAGCTTGAGAAATAACTTAGATATACACATTTTACATACAGTATCTCTAGCTTCATATTAATCTCAATACTTAAAATTTGGATTTATGACAATGTTTGTCTGTTCAAAAGACCTTTTAAATTTAGATTATAGTGCATTAAGCATTGTACGTAAGAATACTAAACTACTACACTACATTATAGAGGAGTTTAGGTTGCTTTTTACAATTGTGTCTTTGGATCCTGCACCCATTTTCCTGTAGTTCCCATTACTTTTGCATTACAGCAAACACCACAGTCAGAGGAAATGAAAGAACCAGTAACAAGACAAAGAGCAAGTGAATAAGCAAGCAAACATACAAAAAATGCTGGGAGATGTCACCTTTGCAATAAGGGCCAAATCACCTTTTTATTTTGACAGGACATGCAGAGTGAAAAACACATTTCTCATAGATCTCAGATGATAAAATCCAAAATGAATCTATTTTGAAATACCTCACCTCACAACAGTCAAGATACAGGTATTCATCTTCTTTTAACCACGCATGGCCAGGCAAGAGTTTAATTGGCCTGATGTGAAGAAGCAGCTTGCACAAACACACAAAGACTGTAAGCTTTCTATAGAAAGGTGTTTGCCATCAAAACAGCTGTTCCGCTCATTAATCTAAAACTCAGCGCAGGCCCTGGCTGATATTTACCTGTACTGAGACAGTGATGGAAAATACCTATTGTGAGCTGTGCGTCGGGTTTACACTGGAACAAAAGGTTAGCAGAGTGCAGTGATGCAATGAGTGATGTGTGACAGAAAGGAGAGCAGTGTCATCACAGCTGAGTGGTCAGAGTAGTCCTTGTAAGAAGCTAAAGGTTGCAGGTTCAATCCCTGCAACAGTTGTGTCTCACTGAGTTGTTAACAGAAAGGAACCCGCACTGTTCACTGAGTGCATTCTTATTCAGAATGATGTGCAGGCTGGGAAGATAAACACTGCAGCTTGATTTTAGATGCACTACCAAGACAACTTGTACACATATAGGGCAGTTTTCTCTGTCAAACATAAAGCCTATATCTATACTCAAGTGCTAATTAGCTAAACATTAAGATGGTGCACACAGTAAACATTATACTCTTTAAACATCATGTTAGCATTGTCATTTGGTGCATGTTTGCACGCTAAAGTTAGTTCAAAGCGGAGCTGTAGGCTTGTAGTTTAGTTCAGACAATGTAGTAGCATCAGAGATTGCCTATGTTGAATTAAAAGAACTTTCATAAATCAAAGAAATAATACCTTTAAGATGAATGGTGTCCGTCTGCACCATTTCAACATAGACAAACGATCAGGGGCAACCTAGTCAATAGTTTTGATAGAATCAGTTTATCAGGCTGTATATCTCTTTCTCACCAAGCGCTGATCACTTTAAGATCTTTGCAGTTGTGCTTGTCAACAAGTGTTGTTTTGCCTTTGTTTTTGTTTTTTTACTCCTCCAATTCCAAATGATGGGCTTTTTGTGATCTCTTTCATCTTTCATTAATAGACTTAAGCCAATGAGGTGTGCACAGTCTGACTAGTTTAATTTAGATGATATACTCAAACTGTAGTGTGGATTAAAGGACACAGGGCATTTGAGGACACAGCCTTTGACTCACTTTCTTCTTTTTATTTTATCAGACATCCAATCTTTGAAGCCATATCTCAGTCTAAAGTTGCCTGTGGTGTAGCCGCCTACAGATCTTGTGTTAGGTTCTGGCTTTAATCTTGTGTGCGTTTTCTTTTTTAGATTGATTTTTAGAGAATAAACTCCATGACACAGCAATGTGTTAAAGGTTATACACAGGTAGTTGGTTCACCTTATTTTCTGTGGCAAACAGAGATTTCTTTGACATGGCTAGGGGAGAAATGAGGGGAATGTTCTGCCAAAAAATGGGTAAATACAAGTGTTAAATAACATTTTGAAATGAATAACAATACAGTTAAAATTAGACCTTCATAGTATTGCCATCAGGATAATGTCACCTAACCAATGTATAAAGTAATTGATTAAGCAGTATTTGGCATAGATGTTTGACAGGCCTCGGTAAAATGTAAAGCATGTTGCTTGTTGATACTGTGTCCCTGCTGTTTGTGCTAATTGAATCGTCAATTGTTTTTAGCTCAACGTGGTAAAGCCAAAGACAGCTTTCCACAGTGTGGACAATAAAGTTAACTGAATGAGACACCGTAGATGTGTCCTTGAGGAGAATTTAAGATGGCAGAAGCAGTTTCATGATCCTCTGACAATGGGAAATGTAACATGTTACCCATCCTAATCAGGCCCCCAGGAAGTGTGCTGGCCGGGCCTTGAAGCAAATTAGAAATAGTGGCTATACACTGGAATTACAACTCCAGAGTCATTCATGTGATGCCCTCTGGCCCAAAAAGACTTTTTACCCATTGACTTACATGGGGAAAGGGACATTTGTAACATTAGACAATTTTTTGTCACAGCCCCTAAGAAATGACTCGTTTCACTATCAGAATTTGATCCATTCGGATCAAATTTGAGAGCTGCACGATTAAATCATTTAATCACCATTCAAGTTAGCAGAGCGCTAAACCGGATGTAGCTGGCTCGAGCCAGCAGAAGTCTTTAGTGCGCCTGCTCTATAGGCCGCACAGTGTGGAAGCACTGCCAATCATCCTGGTAATTATATACAGATTTTTTGGCTTTACGATGGCTTCATGCCACCAACATTCGTGCTTCATGCGCCACTGAGCAACTTTCATAGTAATGAATAGGACCCCGCCTTTAACGCTGTATCAGTTCTTATAATACATCCATGATCCTTTTAATTGGCAGAACAATTCTTTTAACTCCCAAAACAATGGTGTTATTTTAACTTAATCAAGGTGGATTAAGGGAATCTGCGGAGATATTAACTGATGTGCTGTAGTGCGTTAGCACAATTTGTCCGTCACACATGCACTCATAGACATGCTGCACACACTAACCACCTTATTTGGTATCGCACACTCCTCTCATCCACATAAGCGCACACACAAACCTGGCTCACATAATGAGTTGCCTTATCTCCCCATCTGTGTTTGTGCTTTATTTTTTTTTGCTCATTTCGAAGCAGACAGCTTTTATTTTGGGCTAAGCTCATTAGCAGTTGGATGAAGTTTGAGTCACCTGGGAAATCAAGGATTAGATCAAGCTACCTGCTTATTCCTTCAGGAAGAAAACACACAACACATTACAGACCGTATTAACTGGCTGGATGGAGGACAAGGACACAGGAGAGACAGAGAGACAGTGACACAGGTACCCCAGTAAATCTTACGATTGCTGGTACCCTATCCAAAGATATTTTGTAAGTTAGCTCTCTTATATGCTCACACAGTTGCAGCAAAACAAACACACCCCAAAACAGTTTAAAAGTAGGTACTTGTCTACTAATAGGAGCATCTGTCTCTATTCATTTCTTATCTGGTCTCTTCAGTCTTTTCTTTGTTCTTCCCTTTTCTTTTAACGTCCATTAGTTTCCTTTATGTCAACCTCCCGTTGTCTCTGTGTCTGATCAGCCCCCCCATTGTCAGGAAACCAACGGAAAAGCTCTTCTTGTGAATAGGTCTTGGATTTCTTTTGTGTTTTTTATAGAGAGATAAGTCTAATTTCTGATCACCTCATTACGTCCCACTTAGGTCTGAAAGTACCACAGGCAACAAAGACTATACAGTGGGGGAAATAAGTATTTGACCCCTTGCTGATTTTGCAGGTTTGCCCACTTACAAAGAATGCAAAAATCTACAATTTTAATCATATGTACATTCTAACAGTGAAAGACAGAATCCCAAAGAAAATTCCAGAAAATCACATCATATGAATTTATTAAAATTGATAACCATCTGATGAGGAAAAACAAGTATTTGACCCCCTGGACAAACACCATGATAATATTTTGTAGAAAAGCCATTATTGGCCAGCACAGATGTCAAACGGTTTTTATAGTTGGTGACAAGGTTTGTGCACATTTCGGCAGGGATGTTGGCCCACTCCTCCCTGCAGACAGCCTCCAAATCATTCAGGTTCCGAGGTTGTCGCCTGGCAACTCGAATTTTAAGCTCCCTCCAAAGATTTTCAATCGGATTCAGGTCTGGAGACTGGCTAGGCCACTCCAGAACCTTGATGTGCTTCTTCTTCAGCCACTCTTTTGTTGCTTTGGCGGTGTGCTTAGGGTCGTTGTCGTTGCTGAAACACCCATCCTCGACCCATCTTCAGCTCTCTCACTGAGGGAAGGAGATGTCGGTCCAGAATTCCACGATACATGGCCCCGTCCATCCTCCCCTCAATACGATGGAGTTGTCCCGTCCCCTTGGCTGAAAAGCACCCCCAAAGCATGATGTTGCCACCCCATGCTTGACGGTGGGGATGGTGTTCTTTGGGTTGTACTCGGTGTTCTTTTGCCCTCCAAACACGACGAGTTGAGTTGAGGCCAAAAAGTTCTATTTTGGTCTCATCTGACCACATCACCTTCTTCCAGGCCTCTTCTGAGTCGTCCAGGTGGTGAATGGCGAACTTCATGCGGGCCTGTACATGTTTCTTCTTGAGCAGGGGGACCTTGCGTGCGCTGCAGGATTTCAATCCATGACGGCGTAGTGTGTTACCAACCGTTTCTTTTGTAACTGTGGTCCCAGCTGCCTTCAGTTGATTCATCAGTTCCCCCCTTGTGGTTTTGGGATGATTCCTCACCGTTCAGATGATCAGGGACACCCCACGAGGCAAGATCTTGTGTGGAGGCCCAGACCGAGGGAGGTTGGCGGTGGTGTGGTGCTTCTTCCATTTCCTGATAACTGCACCGACAGTTGATCTTTTCTCTCAAGTTGCTTTCTGATTCTCTTGTAGCCCATCCCAGCCTTGTGCAGATCAACAATCTTGTCCCTGATGTCCGTAGAAAGCTCTTTGGTCTTGCCCATGGTAGTGATGTTGGATGCTGGTTGTTTGGGTGTTCACAGGTGTCTTTTATACAGGTAACGAGGTGAGGCAGGTATATTTGATGTAGATAATTGGTTCGGATTGGGGCTGTGTCTTAAAGAAAGACTAACTGGCTTGTAGGAGCCAGAATACTTGCTGTTTGTCCAGGGGGTCAAATACTTGTTTTTCCTCATCAGATGGTTATCAATTTTAATAAATTCATATGATGTGATTTTCTGGAATTTTCTTTGGGATTCTGTCTTTCACTGTTAGAATGTACATATGATTAAAATTGTAGATTTTTGCATTCTTTGTAAGTGGGCAAACCTGCAAAATCAGCAAGGGGTCAAATACTTATTTCCCCCACTGTATTTAAATGTTAAATACATATGAAATAGGATTAAAATTGAATTTGTACATTTCTCATTTGGCTGTTTATCTACTTTTGTATTGGTTGCACAACCTACACAACACAAACTGAAAGCTCTTTAGCCAAACCACTGAAGCGTACACTTGTTGCTGATTGCCTACAGTTTAATACTGTATTTATTTAGAATGTGTGTGTCTGGTTATACTGTCTAGTTAAACGTTTTTAGTAGACCCCTGCCAGCTAATCAGAGTGGATATGTTTCAGTGGCCGTGATATAAAACATACAATCTCTGAAAGAATGGATTGGGTTTTTTTTCATTACACTTGTAAGATTATTGCTCTATTGCCCACATAGTCAACTCTGGCTGCTTCTTTAATTTACATTGTGAGCTCCCTGATAGGGAGCTGTCTGGTCTACAGCTTAAAGGCGTTAATAAGCAGAGGGCCTTGTTCATGTGGTGTGCATGGCAGATAGATAAATTAGCTTGTTATGTCCTGGCTATGCATACCCTTAATTAGCCAAGTGTTTGATCGTGCTGTCATTGTGCTGTGTGTGTGTGTGTGTGTGTGTGTGTGTGTGTGTGTGTGTGTGTGTGTGTGTGTGTGTGTGTGTGTGTGTGTGTGTGTGTTTACATGTCCTCCACTTTTGCAGAAACATTGAGTAAATGTGTACAGTATATTGTGTACATATTTGTGTAAATCTTACTGCCATTTGGCACTTTGCAAGTTTTTAGTGTTGAACCCTATGTACAGTAGCAGATAATACACAACAAGATGTCCTGATGTTCTCTACCAAGTCCTTTATTTTCAATATAAGCACAACTCAGAGTGTTTTACCGAGCTTATACCATTGCCATTTACCACAATCATTTTTTTTTTTTCTTCTTCAGTCGGTTTAACTTGTAGTTTGGTCCATTTCACCAGTGAGACTTAACTTGTAACATTGCATTAAGAAGAATCATTGTTGCTATGGTCAACCATACTTAAATATACCTTGCACACTGATATAAAACAGTGCCTCTCAGGGATCACTGTACCGTGGACAGCACACTTCTGCTGAAAATGGACGCTGCATAAATTTCATTATAACTTTGAAGCATTAAATCTTCAAAATATACGGTCATTCAGCATATCGGTTGAAAGCTTAGACTCTCAGGATTCCATTAAGCCCACACACAAAACATAAGATAATTTATAGCAGTTAGAAAACGGTAATCTAGTTGCAATAACACTGAAAAGGACAGCGCTGATTCAAGTGTGCTTACATACCTGCACATTCTTCCCTTTATCCACTTCGGTGAAATTGTCCAAAAAAAATTGTTTTCATAAATCCCCAAGAGTCCAAGCAAATGTAATATCCAAGCCAGTTTATCCCAAACTAGCTGTTAGTCTCACAATCTTGAAGTTTCTGACCGAATTACAACATAAAAACGGTAAACAATAGCTCACTACCGGACATGGTAGTGTTTTGACTCTCACTTCTCATGCGAGACATGGAACGCTACATTTGGGTGTTACATTTGTTCTGCAAAGTCTTACGAATCAAACAACACCTCTCATGAGTCAACAGGTTCCCGGAGGACAGAGACAGACATCTGAGAAGCAAAAGATATCTCTGCATTTAATTTGGACCACCCTCGTTTCGATCGACAGTTGTCTCTACCAGTAACAATTTCATGGTTCGAGACCCTCCTACCTCTTTAGCCGATAAGGAGACGATTCTAACCATATATGATAATGTGCCATCAAGTTAGGTTGTGCCCTGGTATAGCCGTGCGTAGAACCTTTATAGCCTGTGCGTAACACGTACGCCCTCGCAGAAAACATCTTTCTAGTTGGATTACGCACACGTTAGTTACAGAGATTTATTGTAGAAGTTTTGTAAACATGTTCGGGGGAAAAAGTGGTTTACGGTGGAGGTAAATCTACTATATACTATATTGGTCTGTGGACTCTGAAGCTGAGGAGGATTTTCTCGATGGAAGGGACCCTGCTTCACAATAAACAGGGACTGTTACAACACATGGCACACCCAGAACAATTTCTAATTTCAAGACGTTTGTGTGACACCGTACCCTGTACCAGTGTTACAGCTAATTTGCATCTGTGGTCCACTATGTAAATACTTTTATTTTATCATTCATGTGTGTGTGTTTTTGTATTTTGCACAGTTTAGTTTTTCTATTTTCTAATATTTCTATATAAAAACCTTGCCAGTGCAGTTTGTTTGCCCTTTTTTATCAAAATCTCTTAGGCGGAATAGAAGAAAATATAGGTTTTGTGTGGTTATGCTTATGTAATGCTGTGCCTAAAAGACTGACATCAAATCCAAATACATGGCTTTCATGAGATACCAAGATTATGTTTCTAGGCAAAGGGGTTCTCAAGTTATAAGGCTTTGAAACTCAGTATGCAGTCTTGGTAACCAAAGTCCCTTTTGGAGTCTCCAAATGGCACAAAACAAAAACGCACAGACATATCTGTAGAAACTTAGATGTAGAATTTCATATGAAATCAATTTCTGAGTCTTTTGACTTCAAATCGTTTTCAGTAGTAAGCTGACACATGTGGCTATGGCCTTGTGTTGTCTGTATCTCACCAGATGTGTTTACAGCAGTGTATTTTAGACAGATTTTACAGATGAATGACTTGGAGGGAAATAAAAACCTCCATTCCAGGCTCTGTAACTCTATGTCAGTAAGGCCTAGAATCACCCTGTCACTTCTAAAAGAAACTCAAGAGTGTTTCCTTTCCATTGAAACCAGGCACACACCTGAGTGTCAAAGTATGTGGGAACTGTACCCCTTTTAATTTGGGTTTGTCGTTTAGACCAAAAAGCGTGGAATGTCAGCCGTTTCTTAACAGGTTTAAGCTGACGGGAAATATGCCTGGTGTTCTGTTGTGCAGTTTTACTAGACCGTCACAAATATGGCTTAATTTTTAAGACTGTAAAACCCTCAACCCATCTGAATCATCTTTGCCGACCAGACATCAGTGTGAAAACAGACTCTGATTGACTGAGTAAAGCTGGCTCTGTGTCTCCAGTCTAACTTCTCCCTCTCTTCATTCAGGTGCCCCGACTGGCCCCCATTTGAACAAAGACAACTCTCATTGGCAGCTGCATGCTCACTACTACCCTCCTCTGCTGCGTTCAGCTACAGTTAAGAAGTTTATGGTGGGGTATGAGATGCTTGCCCAGGAGCAAAGGGACCTCACCCCTGAACAGGTGAATTTATACAAGGTTTCTCATTTGTTAATTACACTGATTCGAAGTAGTACATTTTGAGATGTGATGTCAGGGGCTTTGTTTTTACCCTAGGCCATCACAGGCCCATCATCAAAAGGGGATTCTTTCCCAACATACTAAATATAATGCTAAATCACGATTGCAGTGGATTTGCTCACTATTCATATATTTGTCTTTAAAACTGTATAAAAGATTGGCACTGCTGTGTCCTTGTATTTTTAGGCTGCTGAGAACCTACAGAATCTACCAGAGGAACACTATAAAACCAGAGAGAACCTGGAAAAAGGAGGAGGAAAAGAGAAAGATGGAGAAAAGTAAAATGTGATGGTTAGAAGAGATGGGACAAATACAGCTTCATTTAAACCCCATATACTGTACATTTTGGATATATATCCATGATAATGTATGGCTTTTGTTTTGGAATTACTATAAAAAAAATAACATTTAAACTTTGTTATATGTAACTTCTCTGAAGTGGTGCAACATGTTAAAGTGCCTTTGCGAACACAGGGCTTGAAGATATTCTTACTTGCACAATACACAGTATATGTATATATTTTCAATACATTTTTCTTCCCACAAAGCTAGTACTGGGCTTCTTACTGTAATTACGAAATAGACTTCAAAATAAATGTGCTATGAAACTCCTCATCCATGTTTAAGGGAGATAATGAGAGAACATTTATTTTTTTTTCTCGCTGTCCCTTCTGTTGAAATTAAACAGTTTGTTGTTTTGTTATGTTGAAAGCCTTTCAACAACAAGCTTATTCTTTTCCAACACAATGAGTTATTTGTGATTCAAATGAATACCTTTGTTGCTTGAGAATGTTTTTACATGGAAAATAATTATTTAAGTAGTTAACAGTGTGACAGCGTTCAGCCTTAAAGGGTGTGACAGTGTAATGCTTAATTGTATAGATAAAACAAATGATTTAACAGATTTCATATTACCTGCTTACGTTAATAGAGTCAGTATTATCCTGAATTAAAGGTGCCGTAGGTAGGATTGTGAAGATCCAGGACTTAGCCACATTTTTTTAACATCGACAACTTCTCAGTCCCTCCCCCCTTTCTGCTAAAGCCCAAAATGGTCTCCTAAGCCCCTCCCCCCACAAGGGAGAATGAATGAGTGTGCATGAGCAGTGATTGACATGCAGTTAGACCCCCCGCCATGATTGGTGCATCTGAACAGGGAGCTGTGGATTTTTGCAAATCGCACTACAGGCTGTAGGTGGTGCCAGAGGAGCCAGATTTTTTTATTTTTATTACCTGCTTCATATAGTTCTACTCGAACATAGGGTCAGTTTCAGCAAATATGACAGAAAGTAAGTTTTATAAGTCTTACCTACTGCACCTTTAACATTAAGTTTACTTCATGGCATCCCTATTAGGCAGCTTCAGTTGTGTTTTTGAACATCAACAACACCATATTTAAAGTTTGAAACACGTAAAACATATAGCTAATAAAGTTGGAACATGTCTAGAATTATATACAGAATGTTTGGTATACTTAGGTGGTATTTACACTACTGCACTGACAGCTGTATTAATTACACTTATTCAACCTACACCTTCCAATGGGTGACATGGAATGAAACTGAATTAAATGTGTTTAGAGGGGTAGGGAATAGCTTCGTCATGAATGATATTTCAGCACCATGGAGAGAGACACAGCCTGAGTTCAGTGTTTCAGAACAGCGAGATAGAGCTGAGGTGAATCTTTCACCACCATGGACAGAGACTGTGTGCAGACTTTGACAGGGTCAACACATTAAAGGATAGGTTGACATTTATTTCAAGTGTTGTGGTTAGTACATAGAGCATGGGCATGTGAGCATTGTTTAAAAGCATTTAAAAAAAAAACATTACCGTATCCTTTAGTTTGACTGCTGTATGTATATCACACTACCGATGATGTAATGTTCAAACTAAGGATGCACGGAAAGGCAACATCACAAGATTGGAAACCAGCTGCAGAGTTAGTTTCCATGTGTGGGAGGTTGCGACTCTGACCATACAGCAGAGGCTAAAGAATGATAGTAGTCCAGACATACTGTCTCAGAATCAGTGTTGGATCTGTCCAACTCCTCGTCGAGTACTTTAGTGTGACACAGAAAACCATGCTGTGGAGTGTATTAAACAGAGTGGTATGAATGTCTAATTTACATGCAAGGTTTATTCTAATTACATCATTATAATTAACTACTATTACATTTATTAGCTTAATATCAGCTGTCTATTAGGATAGTTTATGCGGGGAAATCAAATAAATACTCAGTTGTAACTAATGAAATCCCTAAAGGGATTACTGCGAGCCCTGGAGAGGGGGTAGGCAAAGACCCAGTGAGCTAAAAGATGTATGTGGATTGAGATACTTGCATCCTCCGACCATATTACATTAAGCACTACAAGTGAATAAGTAAAAACGGGACGTATCAGGTGATTGTAAGCTATGCAATTATAAATGCCAAGTTAATTCATTTAATCATTTAATGTTAAATCGGGTGTGCTCTCACCATGACAACAGCAGATGGTAGTGTTGCTTAAAAAGTGAAGCAGGCAAACTGGATTTAGGCTGAGAATCTGACTCTGCTTTAGATTATACCAATACCTTTAAATATGCTATCTCTCTTCTCTCCTTCAGCAGGGAGGGTCAGCTACAGAATAGTACCCTTAGGGCAAAAAGGTGCTCCGTATTTTGCTCAAGGACACTTCAGCGGGTTGTTTGCCATGATGTGGCAAGTGTTTCCTGGCGCGTACAATTGGGCTTCATATCTTTAAACACCACTCTGCTGCACCCAATAATTTTCAGTGTAGATGTTCAGTCCATAAACACATAATGTCACAACATGACCTGCTCCTCTTTACTTCCTGTAAATCATTGCCTGTGTATAGAGATAATGGTCATTGCTGTGTAACAGCTGTGCCAGCCCACATAATGGATAATTAATACATCAAAACACTCAAATTGATACATGCAATGCTGTTCGTAAACTGTAATTTCATGAGCAGGCTGGTGGTCTCCCATTCTGATGCTGTAAGCAAGTATGTTTGTGCCTAAACAAGTAAGCAGGCAGTAGACTTAGAAGCAGGAGCAGTTGATGAGACAGGGGGATATTACAAAAGTGATCAAGGATCAGTTCAGCCAGGGATCAATTCGCTTTATCAACAATTCATAAAAGTGTAGCTTTTTTGTGTTTTAATTGAATAGTTTGATAGTAGTTTTGACATTCCAAACAAACACACACACACACACACACACACCAGAGATGTATAGTAACGAAGTAGAACTACTTCACTAATGGACTTAAGTACTAAAAGGCTGTATCTGTACTCTATTGGAGTATCATTTTTTTCTCCTACTTCCACTTTTACTTCAGTACACATTTTCGATGAGTTTAATACTTTTACTCCGATAAATGTTTTTATGTGCCTCATTGTTACAATTATAAAAATGTTACGAATCATTCTAAACCCACATTATCACTGCCAGAGCGGTTAAAATTCAGAAAATTAGACAAACAGTCAGTGCTTCCATATCAAGTACAAGATATGTGTTGTCACAGTGTGCACGCAAAACAAATTCCAACATGACACAATTTCATACGATCAACCTTAAAAACCTGGAGGACATAATACAACATCTGAAAACCTCCTCCTGTTGCCTTGATATTCTACCAACGGGTGTTTTCAAAAATGTTTCGAATTGTTTGGCTTCTGATCTTCTACAGATTGTAAACACATCTCTGCTCTCAGGTATCTTCCCACAGGCCCTGAAAACTGCAGTCATCAAGCCACTCCTAAAAAAGAACAATCTAGACACGACACTAATGAGCAACTATAGGCCAATATCAAACCTTCCATTTTTAAGTAAAATCATAGAAAAAGTGGTTTTTCAACAACTCAACCTTTTCTTATCGCTAAACAACAGTTTTGATGCCTTCCAGTCAGGTTTTCGACCACACCACAGCACCGAGACGGCTCTTGTTAAAGTCTTTAATGACATCCACTTAAACACAGATAGTGGCAAAATTTCAGTCTTAGTATTACTTGATCTCAGTGCTGCATTTGATACGATAGACCATGACATATTGCTTGACCGATTGGAAAACTGGATTGGTCTTTCTGGCTCAGTACTAAAGTGGTTTGAATCCTATTTAAAGAATAGGGACTACTTTGTGTCTATAGGTAATTATACATCTGAACATACAAATATGACGTGCGGAGTTCCCCAAGGCTCAGTTCTGGGGCCTCTTCTGTTCAACATCTACATGCTTCCACTGTCTCAGATTATGGAAAACAACAAAATAAGTTACCATAGTTATGCGGATGACACACAAATTTACATAACCTTATCGCCAGGGAACTATAGCCCAATACAACAATTAAATATGTGCATTGAACAGATTAATGATTGGATGTGCCAAAACTTTCTTAAATTAAATGAAGAAAAAACGGAGGTGGTTGTTTTTGGAGCAAAAGAGGAACGATTGAAAGTCAGCTTCAAACGACAATGTTAAAAACAACAGACAAAGCAAGAAATCTTGGTGTAGTCATGGACTCAGACCTAAATTTTAAAAGCCACATTAACATAATTAAAAAATCAGCCTATTATCACCTTAAAAATATATCAAGGGTTAAAGGCCTTATGTCTCAGCAGGATCTGGAAAAACTTGTCCATGCTTTTATCTTCAGTAGACTTGACTACTGTAACGGTGTCTTTACAGGTCTCCCTAAAAAATCAATCAGACAACTGCAGCTGATTCAAAACGCTGCTGCTCGAGTCCTCACTAAAACCAAGAAAGTGGATCACATCACTCCAGTACTGAAGTCTCTACACTGGCTTCCAGTGCCTCAAAGAATTGATTTCAAAATACTTCTACTGGTTTATAAATCACTAAACGGTTTAGGGCCAAAATACATTTCTGATCTGTTACTACATTATGACCCACCCAGACCTCTCAGGTCGCCTGGGACAGGTCTACTTGTTGTCCCCAGAGTCAGAACTAAACAGGGGAAGCAGCGTTCAGTTTTTATGCTCCACATATCTGGAACAAACTCCCAGAAACCTGTAGGTCCGCTGCAACTCTCAGTTCTTTTAAATCTAAGCTAAAGACCTATCTTTTTGATGTTGCTTTTCTTTAAATAATCTATTTTATTAACTTTAATTTCTTATACTGCACTGTAACTTTTATTCTTATACTGCACTATCAATTTTATTCTTGTCTTTTAATGTTTTTAATTTGTTTATTATTGTTTTTTAATTGTTTTCTAACTGCTCTTTAATGTTTTATGTAAAGCACTTTGAATTGCCCTGTTGCTGAAATGTGCTATATAAATAAAGCTGCCTTGCCTTGCCTGCCTAGATGGCTCTGTCACCAGGTTTGATGAAGCTGGCTCATCACTGAGCGAATCAAGCGATCAAGCGGTCTTATATTACTTTCACTCTGCTGCCTGCCTGCATTGAGAACACTTGAGTTTTGTTAGTTTGTTTCCAGATGGAAGAACCAGAAACACCACCTTCAACTTGGAGTGATCGTGGTGGTGAGGGTGAGGAAGGAGACCACCCCTGGCCCTACTTAGAGTCCATGTTTTCATTTGTCGGAGTGAAAGACGATTCATATAGAATGAAGTGCCTACTCTGCCTCCCGAAAGATTGTGAAATAATGGCCTTCAAAAATTCACCGTCAAATTTGAAGAAACATATCAAGGTAGGTTACACATATAATACACAAATGGCACACCAGCTTGAGCTATCAGTAAGTGCTAGCTAACTAAATTAGCTACCCGCGGTTCATGACATGCTGCAGTGTTGTACATTTCTGTCCTTGTACTGCTGCTACAACCAAAGGAATTGTGAATGTCCTTTAGGCTAAACATTTGAAATAATATAAACAATATGATATTCAAACTTTTGACTGCTTTCTGTAACAACTACATAACACAATACTTGTACATTTACTTTCAGTACTTGAGTAGTGCATTTTAAAATAAACTACTTGCAATACTTAAGTACAAAAAATGTTGAATACTTTAGTGCTTCCACTTAAGTGTGGTGCTTAAAGAGCACTTCAACTACTACTCAAAATCACTTTTTTGATAGAACACTTGTACTTTTACTCAAGTCTGGGTCTCTAGTACTTAATACATGTCTGACACACACACACACACACACACACACACACACACACACACACACACACACACACACGTTTACCAATTACGATTGAGACTTAGATTTAGGGTCAGTAGTAGTTTAGGGTTGAGGTAAGAGTGGTATTAGGCACCAAGTCATGATAGTTGCAGGTAGGTTTGGGGGATAGAAAACTATCAACGAGGGTCTTCACAAGCATAGGAGCAAGCAAGGACAATCTTAGGTGTGTGTTCATATTTTAATTATACTAATTTGAGCCCCAACTGCTTGTCAAATGAGTCAGATGGTAAGGATTGCTAAGCACGCAATAGGCTACTTTACATTTTATTTCCTTCCAGGAAGCCACTGGTTTTAGTTTATTTCAGTATGATATGAAAATCAACTTGCAGATGCTCTTGGTGTCAAGAATGAGTCTTGTGTGGTCCGCTGCCCCCCTGCTTAGAGCAAATATACAGCTCAGCACACTTTTGTTTAAAAATATGTTGGTCACTTTATTTATTTTTTAAGTCACATCCCTATTAACCTTTCTGAAATCACACAAACACTTTTTTCACATTTTGTTCAAATAGAATAAAGATTCGTACAGCTCTTCAATCCACGACAGTTAGTATGTAGCCTATAGCCTGCTGATGTTACCTCATTTACTCTGGTGACTCTCTTTACAGCCCAGGGATCTGTTCCAGCTGAAGTCTCTAATTGGAGTGATGTTGTCACTGTCAAGCCACAATTTCACGTGGCAGATCCGCTGGTTCCATTCCATGCAATGAGCACCAGACTGTCGCAAAATAATCACAGAAGCTTCTGTGCAGATGTGCACATCAAAATGTGTTGCTGATAAATTATTCTACACTGTTTTAAAGCAAATCAACAAGCACATAAAAAAAAAACAGTTCGCATATCAATAAGTCCCTCCAGAAAAATGCAATTATGCGATCGCATAATTCAATGCATAATCAGCCAAAATCCGCATATTTATGCGGGGGGCTGCATTTTTTCAAATACGCCGCACTTTTGCCGCATAAATTGCAGATTTCCGCGCAAAATATGCGGGGCTTGCATGATTTCATAATCTCCGCATTTTCGTTGCAAAAAAAGTCACACATATCTTAGCATAAAGTTGAAAAATGTTGCATTTACTTCACACGAGCAGCCATTTTCCCCTGTTGCCATGGGAACGTTATGAAGTAACGTAATTACGCGACGTGAACATCATCGAAAAGCAGGGTGTTGGGGGAATCACTTGTTTTTCTCTTTTTCATCAAACCACAGTTTTTGCAAGTTCCCGCAATTTCATTGCATAAAATTGCATAAATATCCCACATATTCCATCGCATTTTTTAAGAAAACATGCCGCATAATCAAGGATTTTTGCCCGCAACAATCACAAAAAAACTCTGCATTTTTCTGGAAGGACTGATCAATTAGGCTACAACTTCCCTCTCTGCATAGAACTCCCTCAGGGCTATTTGTTCCTGCCAGCAGAGATTAGAAATTCAGATATTCCCAACCTAAAAAATTATTAAAAAATAAATAAAACCTAGGCCTATTTAATACCGGTAAAATAATTGTTTTTGCTTCACAGAAATTTCCCATGTAGGCTATACAATTAATTGAGCTTGCAGTAGTTACTTAGGCCCAGTACATTTTTTTATTTTGATAGTGTTGAACTGAGTAAAAGAGTCAGTTTTGGAAACTGATATTATTATTGGTGGTTATTGCCAGAACACTTAAAAAAAAATGGGAGTAGAAAACTTAAGGGGATGTTAAAAAAGCAGTTTGCTCAGTTTGAGAGAGAGGATGAAACTGAGCTCATTTACGAAATATTTGTTTATATTCTTGTTTTATAGCTACGTACGAAATAATAAAAGCAGCAGAAAAGAGTGTAAGAACGGCGAAAAAGGTTACAGATGTTAAATGTTCAATGAAACACTGTTTAATATAACTTTGCGGGCTGTTGTTCTTAGCCACCTAGCTATGCTAGCTCCGGTGCTTTCAAATCCTAACCACACTATTCCCCTCATGCTTTTGGTCAGCCCATACCAGGAACATTTACCAAGTGGATTTCAGGATGACTGCACCATCAGCCTTAAAGTTTACTTTAACTGGAATGTACCATCTACTCAGGTAAGCACAGGGTGGGCTAGCCTAAACCTCTATAAATCATTCAATTAAAACACCAAAACAAACAGAGAAAGAAGTTTTTTCAGTTAGGTAACTGCTCACATAAATCAGGAACTATGGACACAGACACAGACATATGTGACTACACCAACTTAGGTATAATGTAATCTACTAGATAACTATTTTACCCTTCCTTCCCCACTTGACTGTGCCCAGTCCTTTATTGCTTTGTGAACCTAATGATGCACAGCTGTTTTCACCATCACTAAATGAACTGCACCCACATCACCAAAGAACAACCACAACTGACACCTTTAGAAATGAAATTACACAACGTAAACAAGGCTGTGCTCTGCTGTTTGAACAGCATGACTGATTAATTGGAATAATAAATTAGAATTCATGTTTAAAAACTAAAAGAAAATACCGGAGTTTAAATGTGTGTGCTGGACACACAGTTTTTGTTGTTGTTGAAAATACCCTTGCATTAACTAGGTTTTGTTGGCTCCATCTTGACAGATGAATATGAAACTATCTGACTTCTTGTTTTTCTGAGTTACGTCATTTAGGCTGACCTCACCCTTTTATTTCTGACCCATTTTTGTCCCATTTCAGAGCATATTAAACAAAGATAGATTTAACTTTTATCACACATCGTGTCTGATGTAATTTCTTGTTGAAGGACTAAACTATTTGCATGCAGTGACAGTGATATAACCTACATGCTATTTTATGCAAGTAGTTATGCTACCATGTATTGCTATCACTCAAATGTGAGCAATATTTTTGTAGCTACTGTTACTTGAATATTCAGAAAAGGGTATTACATCAATACATGATGAAAAAAGCACCAGTCAATAGTCTTTTTTTAAACTTCATCCAAAATGGCAAATACTTTAATTAACACATGTATCTCCTTTTCCACACATGTGTTTTTGTCAGCGGTTGTTTTTATCCTTTATATTTTGGAGTTTCTAGTGGACTACAGACTAACTGTTGTTTGGCAGCATTATACTGTTGTATTTACAGAAGAAAAAACAGAGGCCGATCTGGCAAATGTCACTGTTTTTTTTAGAAGAAAATCTATTTCCATCAGCCTTAACCACATCTTTTTTAATGATACATCAGCTATCCCCCCTCAGCCAAGTATAAAAAGATTTTTGCAGTTTTTAAAAACTTTTTTTTTCTGAAAAGAAAGGTGGATAGAAGTGCAGTGACACGTATTAGCCACGCACGCACACACACACACACATACACACACACACACACACACACACACACACCACTTTTATTATTTATACTACTTCCAGTGAAGCAATTTCAGTTACTTCATAAATATTAATATTGATTGCAGGTTTTGTTAAAATATACGGTTGAACAGTGAAGATGTGCATCTATAGTTTACAGGCTGAGAGGTTCTTCGAGGACATGGACATTGCTGAGACAGTATGAATGTGTTTGGGTGGGTATGTGTGTGAGTGCATTGCCTTTTTTATGTACTGTGACAGACCTCATTCATTCATGTCAATATTTATCCAGTCCTCCAGGCTCAGAGTGGATCCTCTTCTCATCTATTTCATCACTCCTTCGAGACTCTTGGTGTAAGTGCGTGTGTGTGTGTGTATACAGGATATATATTTTCTGTCTTTACACAGATAGTAAGGAAGTGTGTGTTTGTGTCTGTGTTTGTGTGTAACCCCTGTGTATTTCATCCCTGGCAGAGGAAGAAGGGTAGTTTTGCCAAATTCTTGTTACTTGTCTTTTCCAGCACTATTCTGGTAGAGAATTGTTCTCCCAATGCAGCTAATGATGCCAAATGTGCTTTATGAAATCTGATCAGTAAAAATGTGCATGTCCTTCTTGTAACAACATGTTGTGGAATTTAAACAAGTTACAGAAGGGAAGTTATTTTAACATAGAAATTTTCACATAGTATGCATGCTGCTTAAACAAACAACGTCTGGGAGTTTATCAGGGGAGGACAGTCTCTATGAATGCCTTAGGTACAATTCAAAACATGGAGCTTATTACGTTACATTTTAGTTAACACTATCAAAGAGGCATCTTTTGAATGCTATGGCAAAATTTGAGGCAGTGGTTTGTGGTGATGCTGCATTGGGTTGTGCATATTACAGTATATGGCAGGGGTGGCCAACCAGTTCAGCATAAAGAGCCACAAAAAAACACGCACCATAGCAAAAAGCCACACAACACATACAGGTCCACATTACAACAGCAACAGGGTTTTTTTCTTACTTAGATTGACTCAGTGGGAAACCTGACAGTCTTTGTTGTACTCAGTTGTGGCCACTCGAAGCGACTCTTTCACTCATTTGTCACTAGAGGGGCTTTCAAACAATCTGATTCAGCAGTGAAAGGGTTAATGAAGTAGGTGATCTTTCCTCAGGTTGCAGGATCTGTCCATAAAAAACTCTGCTGCATTATTTTTTATTTTAAAATAATTGGCAAATGTATTGGCAGATGCATTCAAATGCTTTTTTTTTTTTAACTTATCTGAAATATTTCAAAAAGTAAATAAAAATTCACCAATAACACAGGCCCCAGCCACACAGTAAGAGCCTCAAAGGAGCAGGCATAGAGCCGCATACGGCTCAAGAGCCACAGGTTCGCCACCCTTGGTATATGGTGTTCATGGTGCTTTGTCCATCACAAAAGATCCAGCAGCTTGTGGAGTGTTAATTATTGTTTGAAAAACAAATACAGAAGATGAATATGGCTTGGGTTGTATTATCATTTAAAGAAGTTTTATGGTTCATTTGGATAAAAGAAAAAAAAAGTTTAATGAAATCTTAGTGCCTTAATTGTAAAAAGGAATGTTATTTTAAAGGTAATCTGTCTTCTCAATTATGTTTCAAAGGAACTTATTTTGTCCTGGATTACATTTTTGTTGGACATATTACAAATATGTTTCTAATCAAAGTCTGTGTTCAAAGTCTGCATAGGGAGGAGGTTGGAGAGTATTGATAGGTCAAATAAATACAGGTTTGTGTCCCTTGTGAAACCAAAAAGTCAGTATAGACGTACTTATCTAACTTAAGATACGTATCAAACGTAATAATTACTTGTTTCCTTCAAAACATAATTGACAATGCAGATTAGTTGTATGGAAACTGTATTTTTAAACCATGTCCACCATTTTAGTTTAGTATGCTAGCATGAGTATATGTTTTAATTAGCACTGTGCCATGCAAAGTATAGATGAAGCTGATGGTGAATCAAACTACCCAAAAAACAACAACCAACTAAGAGCACGGCAATGCATTCAGTAGTTGTTGAGACATTTCACTAAAACCCCCCAAAAATAGCAACCTAAAAAAGGATAAAGTTAAAAAAACATTTTCAGATGTTGAACAAAACACCAACTTTTCTATCACACGGGCATTCTACTGTCAATCATACTGGTCCAATTTAGCACCACTGATATGTTGACCTTTTCGGTCAACTGCGGTTGTGACAGTCAAGCTGATATGAGTAAAAAGGATTTATTGTAGAATTTTAAAGCGGTACTTTAATTCTCTCCTCCTCTCTCCTGGCTGAGAAGAGAGAGTGAGAGAGATGCAGACAGAGCTAACAGCTCAGTAGACTCCAATTAGAGGGAGGCGTGAGCGAGCCTCTCTCCTGCTCATCTGTTACCTCACTGGGTGCTATGGTGCTATGGATCCTAATGATAAAGAGTGATGTGAGGGCAAGAGGGAGACAACAGAGCATGAGATATGGGGAGAAACAGAAGGAAGAGGAGGGTGTGGCAGTGGGATGTCAGGACACCACAGAGTGACTATATTTGAATTTGAAAGAAACTAATTTACAACATCCACCTTCCACAAGCTACAGCCTCAGAAATGATCATAGTCATATCATGTCCTCTGTGGCACGATCTCAGAAACAATTTAATGATATAAAAGGTTGTTCATCTTAGGGTTTTTGGATTGCTTTATATTGTAGGATGTTCCTGCAATTTGTTCCAGTTTATAGCCTCAGTGCCTTTTTTATTTTATGAGACTCTGACACAGCACCCTCCCACTCCATCTATGCACCATGACTCGATCCACCATGCTTCCTTTGAATTTAGCTCACCACTTCAACCCACAGCTCTGACATACAGTATCATTACCCCATAACAAGGCTGTAGCTTTTGTGTTAGCAAACATTTGCCTACACATCCAGTCGAACACAATAGTAGCATTCATTTGGAGTTGTGTTTCTGTGTTCTGGGTTTCTCTCCACCAACTCATGTATACTGCATGGACCTGTAGATTTCTTAACCAGCTGGTTGCTAACTGTATTTGTCTGCTGTATCAGGCCTGTCTACTAAATATTATATTCCCATACAACTAAACTGCATTCTCAAGTATGTTTTGAGGGTAAACATATTTTGTCCCAGGTTTGTTTTTTGATATCACAAATATGTTTCTAATCAAAGTATGTATGTATATGTGTATATATATATATATATATATACACTCACCTAAAGGATTATTAGGAACACCCTACTAATACCGTGTTTGACCCCCTTTCGCCTTCAGAACTGCCTTCATTCTTCGTGGCATTGATTCAACAAGGTGCTGGAAGCATTCTATTAGAAATCTTGGCCCATATTGATAGGATAGCATCTTGCAGTTGATGGAGATTTGTGGGATGCACATCCAGGGCACGAAGCTCCCATTCCACCACATCCCAAAGATTTTCTATTGGGTTGAGATCTGGTGACTGTGGGGGCCATTTTAGTACAGTGAGCTCATTGTCATGTTCAAGAAACCAATTTGAAATGATTTAAGCTTTGTGACAGGGTGCATTATCTTGCTGGAAGTAGCCATCAGAGGATGGTACATGGTGGTCATAAAAGGATGGACATGGTCAGAAACAATGCTCAGGTATGCTGTGGCATTTAAACAATGCCCAGTTGGTACTAAGGGGCCTAAAGTGTGCCAAGAAAACATCCCCCACACCATTACACCACCTCCACCAGCCTGCCCAGTGGTAACAAGGCATGACGGATCCATATTCTCATTCTTTTTACGCCAAATTCTGACTCTACCATCTGAATGTCTCAATGGAAATTGAGACTCATCAGACCAGGCAACATTTTTCCAGTCTTCAACTGTCCAATTTTGTTGAGCTCCTTTTAAATTTTAGACTCATTTTCCTATTTTTAGAGGAGATGAGTGGTACCCGGTGGGGTCTTTTGCTGGTGTAACCCATCCGCCTCAAGGTTGTGCGTGTTGTGGCTTCACAAATACTTTGCTGCATGCCTCGGTTGTAACGAGTGGTTATTTGAGTCAAAGTTGATCTTCTATCAGCTGGAATCAGTCGGCCCATTCTTCTCTGACCTCTAGCATCAACAAGGCATTTTCGCCCAGAGGACTGCCGCATACTGGATGTTTTTCCTTTTTCTGACCATTATTTGTAAACGCTAGAAATGGTTGTGGGTGAGAATCCCAGTAACTGAGCAGATTGTTAAATATTCAGAGCAGCCCGTCTGGCACCAACAACCACGCCATGCTCAAAGTTGCTTAGATCACCTTTCTTTCCCATTCTGACATTCAGAATAAGGCCAAGTAAGGGTTAGTTCCTCAACTATCAGGCCATCCAAACAGATCAACTTACTCCACTCCTAAGACAAATTGAAAAGAGGGTACAAGGGATTTATCTTTTGATCTGAGAAGGCAATTTAACAGCCGTGAACTTGAAATCAAACTTTCCCTTGTGTGCACCAATTGTGCATCTTCTTTAATTCTCAGACCAACCGTAAGTTATCTCTGCCTTGGAGGACCATTTTAAATTAGATCAGCAGCAGAGTTTAAATTAAGCTGACAACTTTCACAGTTGGCTCCTTCAACCATGCAGCAATGGTATCATGGAGATAAACAGAAAAGTGTTTATTCTTGACATGGGGAAGGGCTCTCCAGTCAGCAAAAATTATGATTAAAATGCAACCCAAACATGATTAATAATATCACCTTAATGTTCTGAAAAGTCAAGGAAAACCCAATCATTGTACTAGCTATCTAACTTTTTTTAAACAAACTTTCTTGCGTGCATAATGCTCTTTTGGCAAATTGTTTCAGGTCAACCATAACTTTCTGCCGCAGAGCTCAATTTAAAATCAAACCAGCATCAGACTTCAAACAAGGCTGACAACGTTCACAGTTTGGTCCCAGAGTCTTGCACGGCTGATTTTAGGAAGATGAACAAAGAGCAATGGTTTTCATGACATAGAGACACTATCTAGTGTGAGAAAGAAAATGAAAACACTTTGAAAACAAGACACACCCCAGTGGTAGTGTTTAAAATGTGCAAAAGCCATAGAAAAACTGGTGTGGGCCTATCAGTATCTGTCGGTGTGGAGCAGCTATATGTAAATGAACAACAGAGGGCAGTAAGCTACTTTTAAATATCAATCGTGATGCATAAACAGATTACAGGCACCATTAATAGCAAGGAGTCTGCAAAATGAATTCCTCCATTAGCACTTGAGCATCTGGTAAAATTCTCCAAAGTGTTATTGAGAAGGCAGAACATTCTGAATAAACCTTATTTGGGTAAATAGGATGCAGAAACATTTGAACCACATGTCTTTGGAAATGAGTGTGAACATCGTTATCCCATTATCCTTTGTATTACACTGCTGATTGACCACTATGCACTGTGGGAGCCATGATTAAAATTTTAGCTCATAGACCACACTTGGTTGGTTTTTTTTTTTTGGCGATGTTGCTTCTTGAGTTTTTTATTAAAATGTGTTGTATATTGTATTTCCTTTTCATTATGTGATATGCAACAGAGTGGATGGAAGGATTTTGCAGGGCAACAGAAAAACACACTGTATCGTTTGGGAAAAACTTCTGTTAAAAATGGAATACAGACATTTTGAAGTATTAAAGGTATCTTTAAATGTATATTGATTAGAAGTTATGTTTGCACGAATATTCATTGAGGGTGTAATGTCATATTTTGAAGGGAGGTCTATTTGGGAGGAAAGTCTCTGCAAATAGGGGTTTATTGTTTGTAAGAAGTAGGCATTTACCAGACAGGAAAGGTCAAATAGACTTTTTTTAAAGCAGACATCTTGGCTTTTCATAATAGGAAAAGCACAGGTGTAATTGATGAAATAAAAAATGGCTGCATTCCATTTAGATGAGGTCTTTTCAGGGTGCTGCTATTGTGCATGCTGGCTCACTGTCATGGCTTAATGGAACTAGGCCATCATTAATGAAATTGGTTTCCCCTGTGCTTTTCTACTAAGACAAGTCAAAATGCGAGACTATCCTCCGACCCCACAGGTTGTTTGTACAAGCAGCTTATTATTTACATTTATTGTCAGGCTGTATAAGTTATGACTGGAGCAAAGCAGGAAATAATGTAACCTACTATTACTGTAAGACCAAGAAAGTCAATTTAGGGCAGATTGGTCACACAAGCAAAGGACTTTGATCCAGGAGACCGCTGTCCGTGTCTGGCTTGAAAACAAAAGTCAACGTTGAATTATTTTAACTTAACACAACATAGCTACTTCAAGTTCTATGTCACGTGTATTATTATGTCTGATTTTACCCAAACCACAATCTTTTCCTGAACTTAACCAAGTTGATGTGATGCCTAAATATTAGCTTACATGTTCACCACATATTTAAAACAAACATTTGGGTTTCCTAGTAAGGGAATGGCATGACTCGCCCCACTCTGCCTCTTGCCTTTGTTGGTTGTATTAGTTAGGTTTAGGCATGAAGAGGGAGATTGGATAGGGTTAGGGTAAGATATATCAAGGTATGCCAATCTAAGGCAGAGTAGGGCGTGTCATACGTAGCTTCATTATCCCAGGAAAAGAAATACTGCATTTAAAACTATGACCGTTACGTCTAGGTATGTGCGTATGAGTACATGTTGATCTCCTGCCACCAGTAGGGGCCATAATTTAGGAAATGGTCAAGCGGGTCGTATTAGAGGGTAGGGATAAAGGACCTATGAGGTTGTATGGGATTGGCTTCCATGAATGGCACCTCGACAAATATGTGATACATTAAAAACTGTTTATTTGGTGAATTTATCTGGCGTGGCTACAAGGCTAGCAGTGGGGGTAACCATATCCAAATATTTAATAAATGCTCCCAAGTCAGAATAAGTTTTTCCTGTTCTTCCCATTTTACCGATATTGAATGATTACAGTATAAGGAAGGACAACATTGAGTGGCATTATGGGAAGTGTAGGATTCAGAGTTTTTGAAGCATGACCCATACAAAGGATTAAAGTCAGGGTATTGATGAAAACATTATTTTTCCAATCTGTTTCTCACAAGTCCCTTAACTTTAGGGGGGAGGAATGGTAAATTACTGGATTGCCTTTTTGGTAAAAACTTTTTAGACTGGACACTCCATTTTCTATTTTTAGTTCATACAATAACTCCTTGTGGGGGTTGTCAACAATCAAACAACATGTTTCCATGTCTCCTCCTCCCTTCTTGTATCCTCCTCCTCTTTAATACTTTATCTTATCTTTATCACTTTATCTCCATCTTTTGTCTACAGCCCCTATTTCATGTCCTAGCATCTCCGTCTTTTATCTCCTCTTCTATTCTATTCTCTCCTTCGTCCTTTCCTCATTCTCCAGTCCACCCCCAGGTTCATTTATCAGTATAAGGGCTGACTAAGCAGCTGTTGGTGTTATCATGTTTTTTCATATATTGATTAGAGAAACAGATACAATCGATAGCCCCACAGGGCCACGTGAGACTTTCATAGAGAATTAGCAAGCAGATGGATTTCAGAGGCTGAGTGTTAGCTGCTGTAGCTCAGCACAGACCCAGACTCCCTTAACGCCAATTCATAAAACCATAGAGGGGGCTGTTGGATTATAATATCTATTAGTGTCTGCGAGATAAACATGCAGCTATATCCCAAAATCTCCAGACTCTTACTGGATATGGAGAGAAATGGTTACATCTGGAAAGGAGGCAATAAGTCTTCTTCCACCATCAGATATTGAAAAAAAATTACACAAATGTTACTTTAGTAGATAAACTAACACACAGTCACGGACTCACACCCATGCACGCACACACACACACACACACACACACACACACACACACACACACACACACACACACACAAAGAGGCTGCAAGTGATAACCTCAATGCTGGTCAAATAAAGATTGGAAAGATTGAACGCCATAGGACTTCTGGATTCAGCCTCCAGGTCTCAAGGCTACAAGAAAAAACAACAAACAGTCCTTTATGCTGTTTCCCATAGCGTCGTTAAACAAACACTTGTTAACCTGTGCTGTCTACCGCTGTTATGTGGATGTTATCTCCCTGGCCACTCTGTGTTGTTTATCGTGCCATTTATTGGTTTGTGGTATTTGTTTTATCATAGCTGTTCTCCAAAAGCGAGTGGATGAAACCCAATTTTACCCCCTGGGGACAATCTGATTACAGTTTTAATTCCCAAATGTAAATCTATCTTCACTTTCTGGTGTGGAATGTTTGAGAAAGGCTTTGAGCTTTTTGTCTCATATAAATGATGGATGTCCACTTGCTGTGAGCTGCTCCCAGATTTATTTATCAATGATGCAAACATGTTTCAAGCGACCATGTGGTCTTCATTGTGTGTGATAAATAAAATTACAGTCAGGATACACTTAGCAGACATTTCTCCTCATCTGATATTTTGTGTCTATCTTTGCATGAGTATAACACTTCTTTTTTGACAACTCTTTTTCATTTGACTTATTACGCAGTGTGAGGAATTTGCAACTGATCATGTTACAGTAATGCGGCTAAATAGTGCCACACAGAAATTAAATTAATAGTTGAAAAATGATTCATAAGTCTGTCAACATCCTGTTGAATGAATGATAATGGTTCTACTGTCGTTAACAAAGTGATAAACCTGTAGAGGTAAAATAGGAGGCAAACTGATTACAAACTCTTAATGCAGCTACAATCAGGAGGCCAGCCTTTGGAAGCCTTTCCTCCTTCTCTGCTTGGCCAAGACCAGGAAGTCTGTGTCATGCTCTCTTCCAAACACAGTTTGAGTTTTTCTCTCCTGCATCCTTCACACATCCACAGATGTCCGAGATAGTGCAGAGACAAACACACCTGTGCATCAGATAACCTTCATCCTGCTACAATTTCAGCTGTGCACATCATTTCTTCATCAATATGTGGAAGATTTAGATATCTTCCTTCTGTAGACTGAAGAGTAAGGTCTTCAAGGAGGAAGATTTGCCTTAAAAACATAGTTGTATATTGGTGGTATTTTCATATCCCTGCTGCAAAAAAAGGGTGACATTATGTCTCCAGTCAAGCGGCGTTTGATTTTGATAGCAGGACATATTTTCTGCTTACCACAACAGCAGCTGTAAATGTCAGGTTTTGGTGTCAGTCCCTCACAATCGAATAATCAGAATCAGAATCAGAAAGGGCTTTTTTGCCAAGTACGTTTTTTACACATACAAGGAATTTGTCATGGTGTTGATGGTGCATGTCACACATTCTCTAAATATAAGAAGGATACAAAAAATATAAACAATATAAGTATAAACATATACACACAATGGCCCTCATTTATCAACCTAACATAGAAACCAGCGCAGATATGAGCGCAGAAATCATCTTACGACAGGCTTCACGTGGGATTCATAAAAAGTTCGTATCACACCAATCCGAGCGTAAGAATGGTCATGCATTGATAAATGCGGCGGCTGGAAACGATCGTCATTTAAATATCACGCCCCAATATATTCTGGGTTTTGAGGCCTCGCCCCTACAATTTACGACATGGCGAGACGTAATCCGGCTGAGAAGCGGAACTTTTCAGAGGTGGAGATTGAAACCCTGATATCTCCGGTTCATTTGCACTAACGTGTGTACTATTTGGCAGCCTGAAAACTGGTATTAAAGGCTGTAGAAAGAATGCGGGATGAAAAGAGATCACTGATGCGGTCAACAGTGTTGCCGTAGTAAATCGGACTCCAGTTGAAGTTTAGCCTATTTAATTTATACATCCTTGACACATTTTCTATAGTCCTAATAGTAATATACAGGCTTCGACTGCAATCTCTTAGGCCTACATGGTGTACCTATAATTAAATAAACACACGGTAGCGGAGTTTATGCAGTGTCTTTTATTTTACTCGTGTTCGTCGGAACGAGGCAACAGCTGAGGGAGAGTGCGTGTCCTCCGCCCCCCCGTGCTGGACCCTGTCTCCTGACAGCAGAGGGGCTGGAAAAACAAGCCAAAATAACTTGGTCACTGGCAGAAATAAATCATTCACTTGAAAGAGAAACAAAAACCTGAAGAATAAATAAAAAGGTTGTGCATCGTCATGTTTCCTGTATTGAATATCATTGCCAAACATAACACTATAGGCTACCTTTTAAAAGTGAGGAATAATATCCTGTCTCCTTCATATAGCCCTCAGTTGGTGGCTGTTCTGGACACTGCTCTCTGGGCATCGGGTCATCTGGCTCCATCGCTACATTTATGGCACCGTGTCTTCCTGTGCGATGTTGTGCAGAACCCCACAGGCTAAAACAATGTTGCAGACCGGCGCATAGAGGTCTTCTAAAAGAGCCAGATCTGCCATTGCTGATAAGTGATCAACTGATGACTTCTCCTTCTCCTCTTAAACTGATTATATGCTGCACCGCAAGTCCACACTGACTCGAAAACTTGCGTACACGAGTTCAGACCAGACGTGAGATTTGATCGCAGCCTACGCTCACGTCCAAATTGATAAATGCCGAGCTTTGCGTAGGAATCGGCGTACGCCCGTCGTACGCCTGTTTTAGGTTGTACGCATGTTTCATAAATGAGGGCCAGTATGTATTAATAAAGATAAAAATAGAATGTAAAATAAAATAAGTTAAACAGTAATAAAAAGGAACGCTACAGAAGAGTAGGTACAGTGGCATGTAGAGCCAAAGGTGGGGTGGTGAGAGAGTCAGGGTGGGTTCCGGGCCTTGTTGGTAAGGCTAGTGGCGGAGGGGAAAAAACTGTTCATGTGTCATGTAGTTTTGGTCCTGATGGACCTCAGCCTCCTGCCAGAGGGGAGTGGCTCAAAGAGTTTGTGCCCGGGGTGGGAGTGGTCTGCCACAATCTTTGCAGCACGCTTCAGAGTCCTGGTGGCGTACAGGTCATGGAGCGGCGGCAGATTGCAGCCAATGGCCTTTTCTGCAGACTGAATGACACGCTGCAGTCTGCCCTTGTCCTTGGCAGTGGCCGTAGCGTACCAGATGGTGAAGGAGGATGTGAGGCTGTGTAGAAGTGCACCATCATTGTCTTTGGCAGGTTGAATTTCTTCAGCTGCTGCAGTAAGTACATCCTCTGTTGTGTTTTTTGATGAGGGAGCTGATGTTCAGCTCCCACTTGAGGTCATGGGAGATGATAGTTCCCAGGAAGCGGAAATACTCCACAGAGTCAATTGTGGAGCCACAGAGGGTGATGGGGGGAGGTGAGGCTGGGTTCTTCCTGAAGTCCACAACAATCTCCACTGTCTTTAGAGCGTTAAGCTCTAGGTTGCACCAGACAGGAATAAGACCTGCCTCTTTCTAGACTGACTATCTTGCACCAACATTCAACAATAATACAGGGAGAAATGTATCATAGATGAAGCACAGATACTGTTATCTGAAAGATCATTTTATGGCATTTTGCCTTTTTATATACGTGACAGTCAAGAGAAACGGGAAATATTGAGGGATATGTGACAAAGGTTAAACCCAGAACTAAACCTTTCTGAATTATTTTACCAAACAGTTATACAAATATGGTATTATATCACTGTTTACTCCATCTACCATCTTAATTATTATGTAGACTCAATGATAGATGAACATCAAATAGCTTCTTAATGTCTTTGTCATTGCATCTTAACCTCAAGCAATGTCTAATAGCATGTCTGATGGAAAAGAATAATGGAAAAGAATGGAAATCTAAAGGAATAACAATATATATATATATATATATATATATATATATATATATATATATTGTTATTCCTTTAGATTTCCATATATATATATATATATATATGTATTTGTATTCTGAGAAATAGTTATACTGCAGTGTCTAACAATTTACAATTACAAAATGTCCTAAAGGTGTTGCACAAGTATAAGGAAGCAGATATCACCAGTCAAATGTTTGCTAATTAAACATATACAATTATGTTCCTACTACAGTAAGTGTGTCGTAAGAGGTCCTTTGAAAAAGGACACTGATGCTGGCTGTCAAACTCCATATGTCATGCTTTTAACATTATAGAGACAAAAAGAGGAGAGTGCAAAAATAGAGAGTGACAGCAGGACAGCTGCTTTACGTGTCTAGAAAATAAGAGCTTTGTTTATCGATATGCTTCAGAAAGTAAAATAGCTAAATTGAGAAAACTAAAGAGAGGACAAGAACAGAAGGAAGTCGACCAAGAAGAACTGGCCAGATAAAACAAAAACAAAAATAAATAGAGACAGACAGAGTGTCAAAGTGAAGGACAGAAGACGGAGAGAAAGGGAGCTATGGTGTAACACGGAGAACAAAACCAGTGACTGGACATTCGTGATTAGTACAGGGCAGAGACTCAGTGTGTACAATATTTGTACGTGTTCGCACACAGCTGCTAAAAGAGATCCTACATTCAATCTAGTTGGCTATTATGAACACAACTGCAGTATTAAAAACATGTAACTTCACCAAATGTTTGCAGCAACTTCAATTATACAGATTGGCCCCATTCTGTCTACCTTCATCCAGCCCCTGATTTAAAATATCAAATCAAGGATAACTGTTATGAAACTATCCGGTTGTTTTGTGGTTCATATCCTATCATCTATTGGCTTGACCTCTGTGAATTGACTCTGAAAGCAGTTATGAAATCTCAGAGAACAAAGTGACACAAAGCAGAGTTCAGTTCAACAATGTTCTGAAGGTTTAATGAGACACACAAGGATATATACATTTTGTTTAATCGCTCCAGTCATTTCAAAGACAGGGAGAGCAGGATAAGAAAGGGGAACCAGAGGAAAGGGACACTAGCGTTCTCTTTAGCCCTGCAAGAGAAACTCAGAGGATCTGTTGTTATAGATGTTATGAACCCAACTAAGATGTAATTATGTGGATATATCCTTCAATGGCAGCCACCCCAGCTGTTGGAATTGCTGTCTGTCAATCTGTGTTCTTCCACAACTCTGACAAACTTGTTTTTAGAGTGTTTTTCCTAGACCTTGAAACCACAAACAGATTAGTAGATGAGTAGAGCAGATGAGTAGTCAAAACAGCTCAAAATTCTCAAACCTTCTTTATTGATTATTGTGTTGTTTGTTCTGTTTTGTCTTTGTCGTTTGTCGTTGTAAATTAGGGTTTCCTCTTCAATGATCTCTTGAGTATAAATAAAGGTTGAATGAAAGAATGATTAGCTTTCATCCAGAGTCTCAGAGTCTCTCATGCTACACTCTCTCCACCTTAACTACTGTCTAACAAACAAAATAGGTAACTAACAGAGGGCTTGGCAGGACAATTCTGACCATCTAAGACAATATTTGTCTTAGCCTAGGTGTGATGCAATAAAATACATTCTGTTTTAGTCATATTAAGAGACAACTTATCGTTTAGCCATTTCTAAATCTTACATACTTATTCTTCTCTCAGGCTTAACGTTCATTTCTTCTTATTGTTTTGGGGCATTTTAGGCCTTTATTCAACAGGACAGCTTAAGACAGGAAAGGGGAGAGAGAGGGGGAACGACATGCAGCAGAGGGCTGCAGGTTGGAATCGAACCCACGGCTGCTGCAGTAAAGACTGAGCCTTTGTACATGGGACGCACGCTCAACCTGGCGCCCCAATTTGTTCTTATGTTTATGTGAACACAAAATGCCTGAGTAGGTAACTCAATCATGTTGCAAACACTGCTAAATACAGTAGGTGGGACATATTCAGGTAAATGCCAATAAACAGAATTTGTCAGCAATAGAAAAGACAATCAGCACTTTGACATTTGGGTTTTAAAAGTAGCACAATATATCTATCGGACATCTGAATCTAAATAATAAGAATTCATGGCCAAACTGCTGTTGGGAACCCAGATGTGTTTCTTGGCCTGCGTGCTTCATATCACTGACTGCTGGCTATCTTTATGTGTAAGACTGCTCTGAGCGTGCAGTTTATCCTTAGTCACACAATGATTTCACCTAACAGAACACAAGGTTAGTAGCCTGGCAGACTGAAGCCTCATCTTCAAGTGACGCTGCTCTAACTGCTGCGGATGCTGGCACTGGTTTAACTGGCTAAAGTACCATCTCTCTGCCTCATCACATTTCTCTATCTTGTTTTGTTTTCTTTTGTCATCGTCAATGTCCATGTCATTGTTTTTTTCATTGTATTGTCCCAGGATCTACTGCAACTCAGTTGTAACAATAATCCCTCTATAAACAGAACCAGTTGCCGTTCTTTTCTGTCTTGAGGCATAATCTACTGCATGTTTTTATTTGGAGACTGATTTCAGTTTAGTTTAGTGTAGTAGATTGTTTATTCAGTCAGTCATCATAAAACAGTAATTATAAACATATCACATTGTAAACTCTAACAGTAATTGGTGACTGAAGAGGCTTAGGCTGAAGCAAAACTTATATATGGCTATCCTATGTTCTTATAGCAAAACTTATATATGGCTATCCTATGTTCTTATGGATTAAATCTACCCACCTCAAATGAAAAGGCTGAGCTTAAATACATACTATATAATTCATTTTTATTTGGTTAAATATATGTAGGCTTGTCTAATCTGCCAATACTGGTTGCATGCATGCATGACACATCTGTCTTACTATATTCCTTTAAGTCCAATAACGTTGTTTACATACACAAAGGCATAGGTCAGTTAGTGCTTAGTCAGTTTATAGACTGAGTAATGGCCACTCAGTCTATACTGAATCAATGTAAGCTAATCAGAGGACAGAACCACACAAGGCAGTATTGACAGAGAGACACAGATGACCTACAAACCACAGAGGGAAAAATACTCCACACACCTTATAGTTACGATCTTTACGATTTCTGGATGATTTGTGGTTACTGGCAGTAATGACAAGTGTGTTTTAATAATAGGCTACTGGTCCCAAAGTTCTGTTCAAAATGGCATGTGTATTGAACACTGGGGGCAGCACGTCAACACGTTAAGGTTACTGTGTCAGAAAAAAAGTACTTTGTGTATTTGTGTATCTGTGTAGCAACCAAACTGTGCCAAACATTCTGTGGGCTGAGAGAACTTATTGCACTGTGTTGTTTTAATAAAGCAACGATTCAACAATGTTGTCCCACACCGGTGGTTGTTGTCTTCCACATCCAGTCCAGTTTGTGCATACAATGCGTCCTGTCAGGACACAGAGAGTAACAATGAAAACCAGCACATAGAGAGGCAATTACAGAATGGATCTTGTTAAAAAACTACTGGCCATAAATAGAATTAAAAAAAAAAAAAACATGTCTGTCTTCTCCAAAAACAAAGTTGGAAAAGGATATTGTTGAAAATATGGCAAGATAATTATATGCATTTTATGTATTTCTGCTGATATGTCCGGTTTTTGAATTGTCATTGATTCAGTTCACATAAGATAACAGTGTACTTATAGTGGTAGTGTTTCATATAAACTCCGAAGCCATTACTGCTACATTGGCTTGTTTTGGAAGTTGAGATAAATGTAAGGTGACCAGATTTCTGAGACAAAATCTGGGGACATTTTCAACTCCGAAGCGTTAATACCTCCAAAACAGGTAATGTTTTTGTCTTTGTAAAACTTAAAATGGGGACACTGCCCCAGGGGCGTCACTAGACCTAGAGCTGCACTGGGGCAGAAGCCCCTAGGTGGTGTCCATGGGCATGCTCGAAATGTTGCCTATTTTAACGTTTAAATGCATCAATCTGGTGCACTTGTTGTACCGATGTATGTGTTGAGTGAAGAGTTTGTTAGATATTTCACAGAGAGTAATGGGTGTGCAGAGATTTATGCAGAATGCAAATATGATAACATTTCATGTAAGTTCAATGTTAATTTTCTCGCAAACCATTTGTCACAGCAACTGGCGCTAATATCATTGGAAAGCTTAGATTCTGGTTGAGGTGGTTGTGCCAGACTCATGCCTTTGGCTGAGTCTCTATCAGTCAGAGGGAGAGCAGGAGTGCGGTTGTGAAGAAGCTGGTAATTTCATGGAGCAGATTAACACTTTTGCATGCGCTATATCCGTGTCACATTCTCATTAGGGGCTGAGCCCCCTAAAGGTCTGATCCTAGCATCGCCCCTGCTGCTACTTCATACTTGTCGCCTACTCCACTACACCTCAGAGGGAAATGTTGTAATGTTTACTGCACTACATTTATCTGACAGATTTTGCTTTAATGCTTCACGCTGGGCTTGTTTCTGCAACAGCTCATTGAGTATTGGATACAATTAAAACTATTGAGGAAATATTTTCCTTTGACATTGGTCCAGTATTAAATGAGATCGCTGCAGTTGGCAACGGCGAAAGAAGCTACAATGTAAGTTAATAGGACGTCAATTGTCCAGCTTGTATTTACGTTCATAAAAGTGCTCGTTTTGCCACTGACAGGCTCAGAAGTGTCTGACAACATTATGGAAAGGATTTCTAAGGAGGTCGACCTTTCCGTCAAAGAGTAAGATACTTTATAAACATAAAAAGTCCGCAAAATTATATTTTGCTATATTTGCAGTAATTTTAGAATTTTAAATATGGGCATTCTCGAACATCTCTGAGCTCTGAGCAGCGCTTGTGTGTAGGGTGCGCAAGTCAGCGCGACTATACGTTTGGTCAATGTTTTCTTTCTGTCATTCCAATTTCGGGTCTGTCAGTCACAGTAAAAACTGGGGACATTTCCGGGGACATCTACAGCCGGTTCCCGGGGATGTCTGGTCACCCTAGATAAATGCCATTCAAAGTGTGATATCTGAGAAAGGATAACAATAACAGTATTACAAAGTGTACTGCAGGGTGGTAATAAAAGGAAATTTATATCAGTAAATGTACACCATACTAGCTAACGGTTAGCCAGGATGCTGTCCCAGAACTACACCACTATGCAGCTACAATTGCTGATCAAGGTGGCTAATTTCGGTTTCTACTTACAGTCATACTCAAGAGACAAAACCTTACGTTACACTTTAAGCTTAAGGATGGCTGTCCTGATTGACCCAATATGATGAATCTTGCAGGAGTTGTGTTTAATGAATCTTTAAAACGGAGGTGGTGGGTCAGGGCCGGATTGGAACTAATTTTCAGCCCTGGATTTTCATGCCTTAGACCGGCCCACTTTACTTCACGAATGACTATAATAAAAAAATGTAATCAAAACCTTAGTATATAAGTCTGCAATAGCGCCCTGTTCTCTACATCCTTGTAATTCGTGTATTTTGTAAAATATCACTATTTCCAAGTGTTGCTTCACAATGTAGATTTATTAGAAAAGTTAACATCTTAACAACAACCCAATGATTTGAACAATATCAGAATCTGTTTCTGTGCAAATAAATAATAACAGATTAAATAAAGAACAAGATACATTGTATTGCACTTTCCAATGACATCTATTTTTTCCTTTGAATATTTCATACAACTTTCATAATGTATACAAGTAATATTGGGACATAAAAAGTGATTATATTGTAGTTAATCTGATCATGTTTGCTTGATTGACACTGTGATACAACAACTTACAGTAGATGTGTCATCCACACTGACAGCAGCTATCCCTAATGCACACTACTGGCTTTGCTTCTGACACTAAATCACATTTTATAAATTGTCATAATTCTCAGCACAAATCTCTCCTTTTTACAAAGCTTTCTGATCAAGTCAAGTCAGTGTCATTATGGTAGTGCCGAATCATCTGGCATCATTAATTATCCCAGGGCATTTTTCATATAGAGCAGGTCAACACCACACTCTTATTAATTCTTATAATATTCAGTCAATGAGCAACCCTACCTGCCCAAACTGGAGTTCTGGGCTCATATAGCTGCTGCTTGGTAACCTTGCTGGCTCTTCATTGTCACTGTTAGCAGCAAACTGGACTAATAGCTGCTGCGGAGCTACAACAAGTTTGACTCATAAACATAGACGCTGGTTTGCAGTCACTTCTCCTAACTAATTTAGCTTACCAGTCTCAACGTCTTCATTTGGCGTTTTGCTAAAAATAGAAAAAGTTAATTTGGCCGCGTCACTTTCTAGAGCTCCCCTTTTTTAAATTGACACCTTTTCAGGGCCGTTTTGCGCTTTCTACTACCCGTTTAAAACAGCTTCTTTTTTGCTCGCGGTGGCATCCTCCAACAAGCACCAGTGACTTGTGTACGCTGACGTATTTTTTTATTTATTTTTTAGCAAGGTGCTGCCGTCGGAGGACTCATCTGAACATAAATAGGTCATCATTAACCAGGCTGCACTCTGCGAGTGGACTGCATGAATGAAGAGAACGGTGGGCTGCAAGAAAAAATACTGTAAATACATAAAAGTGGGCTGCGAGTGCAGGGAGCATAGGCACAGCATCCATAATATTCAACTATGATTTCAACCCAGTGCCACCTGAACACCGGCCCTCACAACCAAACAACCAGACCGGCCCACCGGGAATTCTCCCGGTGCTCCCGATTAGCCAATCCGGGCCTGTGGTGGGTGCAAAGTAGCATGACTCATTGGTGAGAATGGCCACTATCAGAATAAGACCCCTGTTGAAACTGATACTGTAATTTCCCTTTAATTCTAAACTATAATAAATGTAAATATAAAGCATGTTACCGCAGATTTATACGCATCATGTTTGAAATATGTGTTTTAATTAGATGACAGGTCATAACACACATGCAACCATAAACATTTTTGGTTGTTTTTCAGCGCCATAAGCTCTGCTTTCATTATACCCATTCAATCCCTCAAGGTGGGAACAAGCCAATTAGTGTACCAGCAGCCAGTCTCTGTCCCACAGCCAGGGAACCGCAGGTAACTGGCCACACAGCCAGCAGCTGATAACTATTGAGACCGCTAGCCAACAGCCAGTTAGCAGCCACCTGGCCAGCCAGCAGCTGGTGACCAGCCACTGAACCAGCCAGAAACCATCAGGCATCTACCAATCTGTCAGCCAGGAAGCCAACAGGGAGCCAGACGGAACACAGAAGGTTCACAAGGACGACCTGACGAAGACTGAGGTGAGGAAAAGTGAATCCCTACAGCAGTCAGGTGCTGCGAGTTGCAGCATGTTTGTCCAGGTGAGGAAAGTGGAAAGAATCTTCATCCGGATCTTTCTTTAGGCACATGTATTGTCCTCTGATATATTGAAGGATTACAAGCACCAATAAAGAAATGTGTTGTCAGTTAAAGAGATAGTTTTACTTATAGATTTGGAAAGATGTGACTTTTGATATGTGATACCAATGTGAAGTTCCATGTTATTACTACAGATAATGTACAATTTCAAGGAGGAGGTGAAAATGGTAATTTTTAATAATCAAATAATACAACAACCACACGCTTACATCATTGTAATGGAGACATATAGCAGCTGGTAGTTTTAATCCTTTGTAGCAAAATATCTATTAATCATATCTTCGTGTTGGTTTTACAGTTATACAGTGTTTTTGATGTTGATGTCTCTGTGTCACCTCACACTATTGACAGGCTATGTTTTAGAAAATTATTATTATGACTATCAGTTAGTCACAAAAATCTTGCAAAGAACAAAAAAATGACAAAACATGGTAAGTGAATTGTCCCTTCATTCAAGTAGACTTTGCAAATAGACTGTATCTAGGCTTCAAAGCCCCTTCATGGAATAAGCTTTGATACATGGATTCATCTAGCATTTACTTGTGTACCTTGAAAAATAATAATAATAATAATAATAATAATAATAATAATAATAATAATAATTCATTACATTTATATAGCACTTTATCATGGAGTCTCAAAGCGCTTCGGGGGGGACGACAACTCTCTACCACCACCAACGTGCATGGCAGCCTTATGGCGCCAGACGCTCACCACACATCAGCTTGGTAGAGGGAGGGGAACATGTTTTCATTGTGTTTTGTATGGATAAAAATGTCTAAACATTGAATACAGTATGCATGCATACTTACAAATATATATTTAATAATTTGTGTTTATGGATGACATCTCATTTTTTAACTACTGTATATACAGGACATATGCTTTGGTCTTGGTGATGTTTTGTTGTCTTATCTTTTTACTAAATCATTAAATCATTGTGGTATGGTTTTCTGGGGATTGTCCATTTGTGTTGACTATAATTCCCCATGCATCAGAAGCAAGTGCTTTATTTTCAACCTAACGATCAAAAATGTTTGTCTAACAAACAAAGCATTACAGTTCCATTTTTTGCATTTTTTCGCATCCTTCAAAAGCCTCAGAGTTGTTCGACCAGTCAGAACCATCTAAACAATAGCTTCTTGCTAATGTCAATCATTCATTAGCTTCGTTTGGAACTAGCACTATCCATTACATGCCTAATTAATGTAGTTGCTAACATGCTTCGACTTTTAATAGAATGTAACCCTTGCCACTGGCGACTACATTTTGTCTCATGTTGCGACTTTTCACAACGATTAGAATAATATAACGCAAAGGACTCAGTGTACAAGGTTTCTGTACATAATACAATTTATCAGATGACAGATTAAAAAAAAAATCAAAATCTTAGATAAAGATAAATTAACTCTCCATAATTGTGAACCATATATAACCAGACAGCATGTTTTGATTGTGTGACAGCTGAACAGCAATTTTGTCAGCTATATCTTTTTTTCCCATGTTGGGGGCAGACAGTGCTCTAGCCTTTCAGTTTCATTATGCTGATATTTTATTAGCCAGGTACGAGGTGGGAGGACTCCACAGCAGAAGATGTCCACAGATCAGGGACTAACACTCCAATATTGTTGGCAATATTCTCTCAGAGTGTAATACTGATACATGACAAAGAGCAGAGTGAGATGCGAAAATAAATCCTCTCCAAAGCATTGGTGTAGCTCTCTCATCATTTACTGCATTCAAGGGTCAGATTTTCTCTTTGACAATAAAATCCAATCACACTCCAGCCATCCGCTGACATCTCTGATAAAGTTGGCACTTAACAAAGTTAAAATGTCATTGCACCTCTGTAATTAGACTAAACATCTCAGCAATCATACAAGGAGAGGTTCACTTGGCTGGCTGGTTAAAGTCAAGAAGACAGATGCCATGAAGTGAAACAAGAAGAAATCATAACTATACTGTATTTTTTCTTTCTTTTCTTTTTTTTATAACATTTTTTGACATGACATGGTGAAGCGTCAACCAATCTTATCAATATTTCTCTCCCCACAATTCCTGTTTCTCTCCCCACAATTCCTGTTCCATTCCATCAAAAAAAGGAAAGAAAAACATTTTGCCGTTAGTCACTTTGCAGTAGGAACCCTACCCTTTTTTATTTTACCGTAATACTAGACTCGCATTGCCACACCTCTTGCTGTGTAGGAGGGTCTGGCTAGTCCACAGAGCAATCCGCGATGGGAGAAAACATGCTCTGGTTTATTGGCATTTCTTTAAACTAATCACAATTGTCTTGGGCGGTGCAAAGCGCCAAGCAGAGCCACGGTGCCTCTACAAAATAGCCTCGGGAAGGTACTTGTTTTGGTGGAACCTGTACGTTCAAAGGTTGAGTGTCGTGCATAGTCGTGCAACAGTGAACTCAGATTGGACAGATAGTCTAGTTAATTGTCTCAATTAACCCTGCAGAGATCTGAGGAGCAGTTAACTATAGTCCTCTTAAATCTTTTTTTCTCCCATCCCGGAATGCTGTGTGGACTAGCCAGAACCTGCTCCACAGCGCAATGGAGGAAGGTAGGGCAATGCAAGATTACAGGCTGCCCAAAGTAAGAGTTGGAAGTTGGCCATCACACTGTCCATCAAAACTCCCAGCGGTATTGTAATTTACCACTGCAGCACAGGTCAGCCCATCCTGCTTAGCAAGGAAGCAAGCTGCATGTACAGGATACAAGAGATGTTGTGTGATGCCCTTCGTCATGACACACTGCCTCAGGTTGGCTAGAGAGATGCTAACTTCAGTGGAAACAACAAGTTATGCAAGAACAAAATGCTCTTCACATACTATCTTGACACAACACTATGGACTTGTGCATTTGATCTGTATATTCGATTTGTCCAGACAGTGGCGTAACGAGCCTACACCGGGTGCCTATGCAGGATTATCAAAGCGGGCCCCCCTACTACAGCATGTGATGACGGCGCAATGTCCACGAGTAGGCTATCATGAATAGAACAGGATAGGATCATAGAGACACAACATATAAGAGATATCAGGAGTAGCCTACGCACACAACAATAACAAAAAAACACTGGTAAATGCGCACCATAAGACATGAAAAAACAAGATTTCGCGGCCTTTTTTGAGATTGTTGCGGCCCAAAATGCCTGATTTCACGGGAGCTTTTGTAAAAAATTGCGGTAAAAGTTGCAATGTCTTTTGTATGTTTGCTGCAATGAAGTGGCAGAAGACAGTGAAAGTTGCAATTTTTTTGTATAGTTCTTTATAAATGAAAAGGAAACTTGTTTTGGGGAGAATAATAATTGTTACTATTAATTAATTACTCTGGGCTGAGATTTCCTAGGAACCTTACCAAAAAAGCTCAGGATGCTGCAAATGTTGGTATAATATGAAAATGGCTGGTGGATTTAAGACAAAAAATAATAATTTATTGAATGAATCAAATATGAACATATATGTCACTGTCAGTGGCTTGTTGATCTCTACATTGTTAGTTAATTTACTATCCTGGCCACACACACACACATTCATACGGTTTGATAAAGTACTTATTGGACTTTAACTTATCATTGCGCTTACAATAACGAGCGTAGCTGTCCTCAATTTAGGTCATCGTGTCGTCTCATCTGCGTTTTTCCCTGCATCCGCCGTGTGCATGTGTGCGTGCACGCGTCACGGGGGAAATGGAGCAGCAGCCCCGCCCGCTGCAGAGAGCCAATAGTATTGAAACAGCAGCAGTGACTTTATAGTGAAAAAAACGTTACAGCGTACATTGATGTTAAAATGTATACAGGTTGGCAGGACGGTCTGAAAAGTTTTTCGCTGTACTTTTTTGTTGGTAAATGTGAGGTGTTCTAGTCACACATGTCTCGTCTTCATAACAGAAACAAGGAAATTAATTTGATTCTCACTCCCGCTTGGTCAGTGGCTGCATGTGGGACTGCTGGGATTGTCGCGAGTAATGGAAATGCGATAGGGGGCCCCGGCTGTCAATCAATATCTTCCAGTGATGCGAGCCCCCGATTTGTCCAGGCCTGTAAGCACCCCTTACCCTGCTTACCGATAGTTACGCGTCTGTGTCCAGATGGCAAAAGTAGGTTTTGAATTTATTGCCTCCACCTGTCTACAGTGTAGATTCCAGACATTAATTTGACAGCCCCAAATCACTAACTCTCCACAGCAGTTAGTGCTGCTCAGAGATTAATACTATCACCTTGCTGTCCAGGTTAATCAACCAATAACTGCTGTAAACCACAATCTCTGTCAGAACGCTGAAAGGGGCATTGGGCACAGCTAGGCAATGACACACAGAGGAAGCTACACATTTAGAGAGTCAATTACTGTCCTCCATTGATGTCCACCAGTGAAAGAGTATTGTCATTAACAACTGTCTGAAATTGTACCTTCACTAAATCTTTTTAAGCAACAGGCAGGTGTATAAAGGGGTTAAACTAAATTTGTGGAAGGACTCAGATTAGATAATGGCGTTTATTAGCTCTTATCCACTTAAGTGTGACATTGACCTACGGTGTACCAAATCGTACTTCTTTTGAACAAAATGAAGGCATGATTCAAATGTCACTTGTGTTGCTTGTGTTTATGTGTTTAAATCAGACCACTCTTCCCCTTTTCTTACATCCCCACACTACCTAATAATTTGTATGCAGTCCCATAGACTTAGAGTCTATATTAGATCTGTGGTGCTTCTGTGTGCAGGCTACTACGCAGATAGACACAATAAACCCCAAACCCAAAGAAAGCACACCCCCTAAATTGCAGCCATCAACATTGGCTCCCTGGAAAACAAGCCCACAGTTGCTTATAATAAGCAGACATGGGAAACATTAGGATTGCAGAAAAACAAAAACAAAAGTGAGAGACGGAAGCAATGTGAGAGGAAAGAAAATAAAACATGATGGAGATGAATGGAGGGGGGGGGAGCAAAGGGGAGAGACAACTGACAGAGAGCAGAAGAGTGGTGAAAAGAGAGTTATACCAACTGTATGTAATTACTGCAATAACAAGCTATTCACCCTTGTGACCAATTTTTATTGGGCAATGTGACAAGAGGGAAGGACAGTAATTGCTGTCTTAAGAACAATGCAGATTAAAAAATTGATGAGCCCATCAACTTAGATGACTGCAAACGTGTGTTTACTGTGTGTGTGTGTGCGAGACAAAAAAAAAGAGACTGTGTGTGCAGAGTGTCAGCAGAAAGGGTGCTTGTGTGGGTTCATAAGTTGTATGGTTGTGTATCGGAAAGTTAAATGGTGTGTGTGTGTGTGTTTAGAGTGACAGTGCTCGGGTGTTTACTTTGTCTATTTCGTGTGTTTGTCTGGTAGATGTCTGTAAATGACAGCTGCAGGGCTGTAAAGGGTCTCAGAGCTTGTTAAAGACTGACCAGGGATAATGGAGTAGGTCTGCTGCCTTGGCACCGTTCGTCAGTTCTGCGCCTGCTTACCGACGGAGGAACTGAAGCGGCAGACAATGGCAGCCGGGCAGACAGTCAGGTAAGGTAAGGATACCACCAGTGGCGACACCCAGACATCCCGGAAGGGGATCTCTTTGGCGGGCAAGAGCCCGCTGACTTGGATACCCCCAGAGATGGTTCTCTAGCCGGCACCGGCTCTCCTTCCTCCCATTTGGGAGAACTGGAGCTCGAAACATAAGAGGATTACAGAGCCCCGCCATTGCGGCTGTCTCCATCCCAGAAGGGGAGCACCGCATGAGCGACTTTCTCCTCCGCATCAGGCGGGCTCCATGCCCAACGCTAAGGTTTTTGTTCTCAACCTGTGTGAATGCTGAGTAAGCATTCTCCAAACCCGGGAGACGGACGGCACCAATGTCTCACTATGCACCGTTCACCAGGGTCCAAGGCGACACGGAAACGGAGTTCCTAGCGGTCCCGCCACTACGGCAGAGCCTGGCCTCCATCCTGCTTCCAAAGGCCGACGGAAGCCCACACCCCCATCTTGTCTGTTTACATAGCAGATACATCTGTGGTTAAATCGGGTATGTTGATCTGTAACAGTAGAGCCCACTGTGTGAGCCAATATGCTGTATGTGAATACACGGATCTTAAGTCACAGAATGACTAGCAGCCTTAATCATTCCGCTTCACGGCGGTCCACTTTCCAGCGCTGGCGTGTAGAGAAAGGCTCGGACACCACCTTGTGTTCTCTGCCTCTCGTGTTAACCTACTCTCAGACACTGCTGGATATTGATTTTAAGTTTTTAAAGTATATGTTGTGACCTTTTTCGTCATGCTACACAACTGTGGAGAGAGATGGGGTTTTGCGCATTCCTTAGTGAAGCGTTTGTTGAAGGGGATCAGATGACAGAAACCTGTTGTGCGTTCTCTAGCACCTTTATGGGATTGAATCCCAGTGCTCTGGGCTCAGGGGTTTCCCTTTTGAGCCTCTGGCCCAAATCTCTCTCGGAATGTTGTTCCTGACAACAGCGCTCCTCATAGCCTTGATGTCGGCTAGGAGCTAGCCTATGCTATCTGCTTGTGAATTTTGGTGTCACAGGATTGGCTACACCAGCTTCACCCTTAACCCAATAGCAACAGCTCTTAGAGGGTGAAGCCTATACAAAATAGAACAATAGTTACGTATTTTATTTCCAGATTCTATGAGTATAGGCATAGCCCTCTAAGATCCAGTCCACCTGCTTCACTAACATTGGCTGAAGAAAAATGCTGATGTTGGGAGCATTGTTACTGTAATATACAGTTAATACGGATGTAAGAGAGGTCCATGCAGGGCACAAGGGGTGAAATCCTCACAACTGCGCATGCGCAAGGGATAAACCCAATAGCAACAGCTCTTAGACGGCTATGCCATACTCATAGAATCTGGAGTTACAATATGTAACTATCGTTCTTACCTCTCCTAAGGCTATTTTATCGTAAAGTCTTGGTTTAAGAGTAAATAAAGTTAGATCTAGGTTAAGATTAGGGTTATGATTGGGGTTAACCATGTAGTTGCAATGATTGGAGGCGAGGGAGTTCCTTAATTAATTATCAATGAAGGTCCACACTTTAGAGGTGCAAATATGTGGGTATCCAAAATGTAAATTCAAAGGACCCTACATTTAGGTAAGTATAATTAAAATATAAAATTATATTTTAAGCTATAAAATCAAAAAATTGAAGCACATTTCATATACTATGTATAATAAACATGTTTACAAATATGTATGGAAATGTTAGTACACGCTTTTTTACCTTTTTCCATTTTCACATATACTTATATATAAGTTGTTTTTCCAATGTGTGTCAGTTTGGGCATGTTTACCCCTTTTCTGAATATATGTATGCCCTATCTATGTACTGTACTGTATGTGTGGGCATGTTAGGCGTATGTGTGTGAGAGTGTGTCAAATAAAGCGATGGTAAGTAAATTTAATTTTTTAATAAACAGACCATGAAATAGTTTCTCAAAGTCTGATGACTCGCCAGCTGTCTCCAATGTTACGTCTGGATGGATATCAAGCTTTTAAGAATGTGTAAGAGTATTTGTATTTGTGTGTGTGTGTGGTGTTTGTGTGTGTTTGGGTGCATAAGATTGCTACTTTGGGACTCAATCCTGTCACATTGAACGGTATGATTTCCCATTTTGGTATGCATCTATAAAATAGTTTGTCTTTGCTTTAAAATATTTGCATTGAAAACGTGTGTAAGAGCATGTGGGTGTTGAACAGTATTCCATTTCCTGGCTCATTTACCACAGGTGTCGTCAGGTGGGCTGTAAATTTAGCTGTGTGTGTGTGTTGGCTTGTTGTGAGCAGTTCCTACTCCAAAGAGTATTAACTGCAAGTTGTTAGACTCAAAGACAAATTCAGGTTTGACTTTCCAAAGACGAGACAATAATTCAGCTGACAACTTCAGTGTTAGACCAGGCAGTGTGAAATAGGGGATATTTTTATTCTGAGACGCACAGTGATTACATTTGGGTTCAACAAGAAAATGAATCCATAAAATACACTGTGTCGTGTACAACAGCAACTGCAAAAACATCAAGCAAAAGTCAAGAAATTTGGTTATACAAGAAAGTTTAATCCAACCTCACCTCACTGTTGCATTATATGCACGTATTTGCACTGTAATAAAATCTGTGTGTACCTGTATAAAAGGTGCTATATGAATAAACAGCTGATGGATTGTTTACTAGTAGGTTTCAGAGGTTCCTACCGGATGTTAGCAACCATAGCCAGTGTGCCTCCATTATGACAGAAACAGTCTACAATAGTTTTATCAGGTTGTACATTATGAATATAGGCTGCAATCTATTTTTATGTTCCAGCTGTCCCAAACCAGGATGGCTCTTATAAACACCATTAGCTTTCCAAAATGGGTTTCCGGGTGATAGTAACTGTTAAAGACCTCCAACACTGTAAAAAACATCTAGCTGACCGGGGATACAGAAAAATTCTCTCAGGAGTTTCTAGAAACACTCTGAACTTTCTGAACAACAGGATACAATAACAGGAACACCTGAATAATACAAGGTCTGAAGCACAATCACAATTTGAGCACTAATGTTATAGAGATTAAAGAGATACAGGTAACAGCTGAACTTGTAATGTATAATGAATAAATATGTAAGTCCAGGCTAAGTTTTACCCCAGACATTACTTTATGCATAAATCAATACACCCAATGTGGAAAAAAGCACAAGAACTTCTTAGAGTTTGATTAACAGAATGCACAAATTAAAACATGATTTAAAATATTATGGAAATGGGTAATAATCAAAGAGTAATCCACTTTTTTGAGTCAGGTAATTACACAGTCACTGTATTACATAACATATTAGTCTTGGTTCCATTTTACAGTGTTTATTTCAATAGTTGTTGTTCCCTTATTTTCCTTATTTCCCTTATTCCATGGTCGCAAGATATGAAACTCAAAGTGTTACCGGCTGGTATGTTAAAACCAAATGTACGCTCTTAATGCTGAAAGGCAGATACTATTAAAGAGTAACCCCCGTTGAAAATCCTGATTTTCTTGACCTCCTTCGGCTTATTTAGCTGCAACGCAAAAGTGGACTCATAGTGTGTTCAGTGCAAACTGAAATCACTGTTGATTGAAGTCTGAGATGTGAAAGAATAAACCTAGTCTTTATCTCTAATGTAACCTCTCACTTTATCAAAACCCCCACCTCACAAACCTCACCTTCAATTCACTTTTGCTTTCTCTCTAGCTTGTTTCTCTGCCTGTCTGCCCTCTTCCTCTTTTCCTCTCTGGTATATGATATTGTCCTGTGATTCTCCTCTGCCAACTTTCTGTCCTGGCTTTGACAGATTGTCCCATGGCAGACAATATCGCTCAACTTGACCTTGTCACAAAGGGATACAGTCTGTGTGTGTGTGTTTGTGTGTGTGTGTGTGTGTGTGTGTGTGTGTGTGTGAAGATGAAACAAGAATTAACAACATTTCAGTTTAAAAGAGGGAAAGATAGCAACAGAACAAAAATCCATCCATCCATGAAAAAGTTTTTTGTGAGGGAGTACACAGTAAACACACACATACAAATAAAAATTGTGAAACTTAACTATCAACACTACATTGCATAAAAGTCATTTTTATGCAGTCATGTGAAAAAAATACATATCACAGAGATAATCCAGCTCAACATATCCCTGGCTAGCAGCTCAGTTATGCATACTTCTGTGGTGGAGCTATCCATGGTGCTGAACTACAAGCTATTTTGGTTGCTAAAAGCAAACCTGGAGTGTTCTCACTGGGTAAAGAAATATGAACACTCAAGATTGTTTTCCACTCTTAATCATCTCTCCTGCCAACTTTAGCTCTGGCATTGGTTCAGCAATGGAATGAAGTGAGGAGAGATGTGAGACCACAACCTCCAACACACAGCAAAAGATTAATGGATCACAACAACATGACATCATTGGTCACCAAATAGTTGTTTATTTCCATAGTTCTGAAATATAGAATCAATTTTGTTTATATATATATATATATATATATATATATATATATATATATATATATATATATATATATAAAATCACCTATCAAAAAAAGAAGTGCTAATTCAAGTCTGGAATTAAACCAAACATAAATCTATGAGTCATAAGATCTAAAAATATATACTATGTAAGATATAGTAGATACAGTATATTTTTCAGACAGATCAACTATGTGGCAAGTATATGCTAAATTCATGTGCTAAAAAGTTTGCCTTTGAACAATCTAAAAAAAATAACTGTATTATACTGCAACCAAAGAGTTAGGCAATGCCAACAACAACATGTCCATCAGGATCCCACCAATACACAAAAACTGAAAAACTAATATATCTATTTAATTAAAACATTATTATACCGAGCACACTATTGATGAAGTAACATCAGCTTAATTGCTTTGATCTTGGCAACAACCATGTTCAGTTGCAGGGTATCAGAGGTGAATGTTAACTGCCTAACTCACATAAGACCTTCACTGGACCAGCGCCAAGAGCCAACATACCCCACGCATGCAAATGCAAAACTATGTTTCCCATAGATGTTGATACAAATTAAGATATACAGGGGGTAGGCAAAATAACAGTATAAGTATGTTTAAATGCAAACATGCATACAATACATACATCTGGTCAACCATGGTCAACAAACAGGTCTATAGGGCGCCATTTGGAAGGAACACAGAAAGAGTCAAATACTTGTGCTATGACTAGGTGCAAGTCCTATACATTCCCAATTGATGCATACTATTAACAGTGTATAGACATATTACAGAATTGTAATCCAATGTTTTGTACTTCAAAATATTGAACGCTCTAGGTCTATTTCTGATGTTGTCATGTTCCTGTTTCAGAAAGTTCTTGAGCTAGATGCAGCTGCAGTAGTGCATTCTTCTCTGATTGCAAAAAGAAGGGGAAGGGGAAGGAATTGTTGAAGTCTCTGGCCAGTGAAAAGGGAACATCATTATGTAAGCCGCCATTAACCACCCTGGTGATGTCCATCACCATGCCACTATTGGCGCCTACAATACTTCCAATCTCCTCAACATTCTGGACACACTACACAATATGACTGGATGCAGCCTAATATCTGCTTTTTTTTTTTTTTTTTTTTTTCTTGTTCTGTATGTAGAATATTGGTATTGGTAAGAGCAAGTTCAGTACACATTTTTTTGTGTGTTTGTGTGTGTGTGTGTATGTGTGTGTTTGTGTGTACATGTGTGTGTGTGTGTGTTTTGGGAGTTGTGTGTACAGTTCTGAGAACATGATGTATGCATTAAGAAAGTGTGTGTAAACAACTGAGAAAAACTGTCAAACAGGAATACTCTAATCTGAAGAAAAAAAAAGTGTGCGCCCCCCCTGTCAAACAGCAACCGCTAAAATGTTTCATCACTGTCTGCTTCATTTCAGCCACCCAACGTGTCACAGATATTGAAAATCAATTACTAAACAGCAGCCCTGAGGAATCAACACACACAAGCATGCATGCTGTGCATCGTCCTTCTGGCAGAGACAGAGAGTAGGCCGCTGGGAGAAGAGAAGTCTCCATCGACCAGCAGTCAAACTTTTAATAAACACATTAAATCCTTATGGATCCTCCTGCTGAGCTGCCACTAAATGAGGAATTAGCACAAGGCAAGATTAATTGGCTGCCTAGAGAGCAGAAGAGAGGACGTGCTGGATGAAACCAGGAATATGGAAGCACAGATGAAAAAGAAAAGAAAACTGGAGGCAAAGACAAAAATGACAGGATAACAAAAAGTAAAAGAGTATGAGAATTAAAGAATGAAAAAAAGGTGTTTATTGAGATGTGAAAAAACGATGGAGGAGCTGAGAAAGCTGGGAAGTGGGGACAGGGGAGGAAAGGAGAGAGAGTAAAGGAAGAACGGAAAATAAGTTGCAAGTGGGAGCAAATGCATGGCAAGACTTTAGATTCAGGGTCACTCCAAGGAATCCTTATGGAAAATTAATAAGAAAATGTCCAAGTTATCATTAAAGATGGATTAGAACATCTTTATTTTCACTAGCCGGCCATTAATCAGCCAACCATTGTTTCTTGCTGCTGAAAGTGGCAGGAACTAAAAAAGTAATTATAAGTAATTCAAAAGTTTTCTTAGAGACATGTCCTGTCAGACAAGACTTTATAAATTGGTCCAAAAAGAAATAGAGGTTGAAGGTCTTTTATTGATTGCACCTACATTTCTCCAAATTCCATGGGAATGCCATGTGAATAAGCTTGAATTTCCTTCAAGCTAGAAGAAAAAACACCTTTTCTGTAAGAAGTGCTTTTGCAATTTCTTGGTACTCGTGTTGAGGGGTGTTGTGGTGGCAGCTGAGTTCTGGTGAAAGTGGCCTGTGGATGGCAGTTTTCCTTAAAATATTCAGGATTGCAGAGCATCTGTGGCTCGCTCAGTTTACCACTAAGTGGGATACAATTCTAAGTTCTGAAGTGATGTAAGATTTTACTAAAGAAACATAAACTGAGCCTGACAGAACCACTTGTTTTTGCAGGTTCTGGAAATGGGCAGTACGGGTTGTTTTATACTCAGCATAGTGGATTATTGTGTAGTTCCCAACACTAATATCCAACATCCAATAGCATGCTAGCATTTGCCAATTAGAATAAAAGTTGGCTGAGGATGAGGGGAATGTCATTATTTTTGTAGGCATTTGTTCCAAAGTATTTAACAAATACATATTTTGACCTAATTTGTCTATCAAATAGTCAAATTATTTCACAAAACAATTGCAAATGTCAACCTGGCGCTAGAGGAAAAGTCATGGGATGATGACATAAGGATTCATTGTCTGGAAACCATGAATGTCCGTACCACATTTTGTTCCAATCCATCAAATATGTATTGATTTCTCAGGATAATCTGCTGGTGGTGATTGCAATGCATCTATTTGAATGAATGAATGCTTTATTTTGAATTATTATGTAAAACATAATACAATAAAAACTATCAATAACAAACAATAGTAATAGTAAATAGTAATATAAAATCAAAATTGTATCTGTATTGTTGTATTACTGTTTTCTAATTAGATTTTTATTTCGTAAAATTTTAAATAAACAGGAATAATGTTTTATAAACTTTTTTTGGAATGACAAAAACGTTTGGATAGTGTTTTCATGTCATTATGCAGATTCCTGATAGTTCATATGCAGATGAAATTAAGTCTTGGGTCAGTGGCAGCCTGGAGGTTTGAAAAGCACCCATGTGGATTTTCAGGTCACACCTTTACGTCGGTGGACTAACTGATTGGGAAAATCTTGGCATGCAACCACTAACCACTAACTTCCTGAGCTGCTTAGTGTCAATGTACTTGTACTGGGCAACACACAAGCTTGACTTTGAATACTGACTATAAATGTGAAACATTTTCTGTAAGGCAGTATGCATGCTCTGTTGACATCTGGATAAAAAGAAATTACTTGATGGGAAGAGCAACTTCAAAGTGGGTACCCTTGTGCAATCATGACTCAGATTTGAACTCAGTGTGGATTTAAATGTGACTCATAATTGCAGCTTGTACTCCATATGATTTTACATTTACTGTTGACAGTGTTAAATGCAACTCATAATGTTAATTGTTCCTCTTACACTCCCCAAAAGACTATAAACTCCCAGATAAAATAGAATGACTTTTAATAAAGCCTGATTAAGAAACATAGCAACACATGCAGGCGGGAGCAATTCAATGACATTTATTATTTATTGTTGTGTTTAATACTGTAGTCAGATGGCTTGGTCACAGGTGGGTGTACTGCTCTGTTGATTCAAGATCATCTTTGTTAAAACACACCGTGGCCTAAAACTGGAAGAACAGATGGCACTACCTGACAGACACACACACACACACACACACACACACACACACACACACACACACACACACACACACACACACACACACACGCCATCTCAGTGTAAAATAAACCTTGTCTTACAGTGACAGCTGCAAGTGTGTATCCTCTTATCTTTGTCTGTGTGTGTGTATAGATTACACCACTCAGTATGTGTGAAGAGATCTCATCAACAGATGGCTAATTGCTTTATCAATTAACCATGAAAATGTTAATGGAGTCTCACTATAAATTATTTCATTTGATATATAACTTATTCATCAAACAGGGTGTGAATTACCACAAGACGAGGGTAAGTGCAGTTTGAAATGTTAAGTGGTTAAGCAGTGGTAACTGATATAGTTTTACACGTTATGATCTCGGCTTGTGTAGTAGCAGTAATCCAATTAAATCAAACTATTGTTCAATCTTCTGCCGTTTATTTAGACATCTATTATTTATAAGTTGGCTTCATTCCTTACTTTTGTTACAATAAGCACAATAGCTTTTACTTGATGTACCTTATGTCCAGTCAGACACAATCTTTTACTCCAAACTCCTGGAATGAACTTCAAAATATTCATTACATCCAATGCTGCTGCATTTCAAACACCTGTTTACAAATGTCAGTGTTTTGAGTGTAATTGTGTCTAATTGTCAAGTTAAACTGTTTAAGTACCGTGTCATTACTACTGTTTCATGACTCTTAATTGCACTTAATTATTTTGTTTACTACTGTCATTGATGTTACTTTTTAACCTCTCTAATTTGTTTGTTTAACTCTAATTACTTTCTTGATTGTAACATGGCTCCACTGTAAAATAAGACCCTTTGACAGCACATGGAAGTGAAAAATGAGAATCCCACACTGACTTAAGACCAGGACGGACGCTGCTAAATCAACAGGGACAACAAGGTGCATCTCATATCATTAGATTTGGATCATTAGAACCACTCAAAACCTTAAGACCTCCACTGAAGTGGTGTGCAGCTACTGCAATGAAAACACTACATCAGTGAAAAGGCAAGGCACCTTCAACAAAAGAACATGTAAATTGAACATTATGAAGCAGACATCATCATCTGTCACTAAAACAAAACGGGGCACAGAATAGACCCATAATCAATGACCCTGATTTATTAATTCTAACAATAAGATTTATCATTTACATCTTATGTCCTAAAACCTCCATGAACTACCAGGCCTCCGCCTCTTTACAAATCCCAATGTAACTCATACTTAATACTCAGATTTAAACTGTACACCAATAACAATCTACAACATGGCTGACTGGGAGTTCAACAGCCTAATTCAACTTTTTCAGCACCATGGAGAGAGACATTAAGATATTCTGATCAGCTGAAGCTGTGTCTCAATTACTGTACATACAGTACACAGTAATAGAATACAATATAGATCCATCTTCATGCTATCAGGCTACTGTTGGTTGCAATTAGTATACAACAAAACAGGAAAATACGTCAAAGTGCGACTATATAATGCAACTGCCAATTAATCTTTACAAATAAAAGCATAGTTTTCCAAATAAAACACCAAGTTTTTTCAAAAAAGATGATTATTCCTACATTTACTTGTTTATTCCTACCCTCTAATACGACCCAGGGGCGTTTTTGGTCCTCATATCTAAATGACATAACGGTCACGCTTTTAAACACATCGTTAACATTATAAAATGGTCACAGTTTGGTTACATTTAAGCACCAAAACTACGTTTAAGTTAAGTTAAGTTTAGAAAAAAAGTTTTGTTGGATTACCTAACATGCAGTTACGCTTGTGAAGCGGAACGTGACGTAGTTCCATAAAAAAAAACACTGTTTACTTTTATTTTTAAAAGGGACTCTGACCCTGGTTTCCTGGGTGAAATTCCTGTGTTTGACATTTGCAATTTTACCATTTGCAATTTTTGTGAGTAGAAAACTGTGAGTACCAGTATTGTGGGACAAGAAAAACATCTCTTAGTATGTAACCTGACTTTCTTTGCATTTGTTCCTCTCTGAACATACTACAAAAGTTTAAATTAATACATAAACAGGAGATGTTACTGTACTAATTGCTGCCTAAAAGGACAAATCCAGTGCAAAAGGAATGACCAGTCAAAGGACAAACACCGTGCAACGTGCACCGTTAAGCTCACGTTGCATGATGTTCGTCGTTCCACTGGTCGTGACTGTTTTCCCAAGATGGCGCCCGCCTGTATACATGAAAGGTACGGTCTTTCTAAACTATCTTTTTAATAAACTGTCTCTACACTTACGTTCTCAATGCAATGTAATGTAGGGACCCTCATTATGCTACCGTGGAAGTGCGGTGCTATTTTGAGCCTTGTTAGTGATATAGAAATAGCAATTTCTATTTACTTTACATGTGCCCCGATGACTAGCATAATAAGGTAATTAGCGGTTTGCAATAAAACTGGTCACATTCGATTAGCATAAAACATATCCCGGAGAACGGTCGACTCGGTACATATGTTATTAACCCCTAGGTTCATTTTGCGCCAGATTTGTCCTTTAATGTCTATTTGAATGTATTTATATATTATCCTATTCATGTGGATGGTTGCTTTTGGTGTAACAATTTGTGGAATTGAAAGAAAGTTAGTTCCTTTTTGGTGTATTTTCTTTACATAAGTCATAACACAATAGCTGTGGTTGCACTTCAACACCAGGCAGCACCTCAGAAGCCTGTGTGGAGCTGGTGGGGACTTTGTCTTGCTCAAGGACACTTCAGCAGAGCATGTGTTCAAACAAAGGCTTTAGTAAAAGCCAGCAACCGTCTAAACATTTGCCTGTTGCTAGCTTTTGAAGCTGTAAGCTGTCAAATGGAAGAAAATAATTTAGGGCTCATCCTCCATCTGATAAAGTTCAAAAGAAATGAAGACACTGATTTGAATCTCATTGTATTGCTGGGGAGAAGCTTGATGTCTGTTCAGCAAGACAAATTAAACAATTTGCTCACATTTGAGATGGAAGGGAGGGAACAGATTATTTTCTAGCATTATCCCTCCAGAATGTGAGGAATTTATATGATTATTTGCTTCAAAGGTCCACTCCATAATTACCATAGGGAGCCCATTACTGGCTTTGCTTACAATGTGATTTATCACCATCTCCCCCAAATGATGCCAAACATGTTAATGAGGGTGATGTCCCACACTATCACAAGGCCTAGAATTTACATATTTTTTTATCTGTGTGTGTGTGTGTCCTTGAGATAATAGTAAAATAATGAACAGAAAAGGGCACATTAGGTTTTTAGAATCAGGTTTTAATCGTCATTAAAACCAAAACAGGACTAAAAAATATATTAGTCACTAATAAATTAGTAGTCTTGTGCAGATAAAAATGTCATCAGTCAGGCATGTGTATTTTGTTGTTTCCTCTTATCATTATTATTAGTTAACACGGACGTCTGGAGGCATTCACTAAAAATAAATGAAAACTCAATTTTTAATCAATTTAGTTTAACCCCAAACTTGTTTACAGCAATTTAAATAAAGGTTTTCAAGAACTGGGAAGCGTAGAAAGCCTGGCATCAACTATTCATTTGTTTACCACTTGTCAGACAGCTATTTTCTCACAAAATAAAATCAGACCAGACCAAAAAAGGGTGGGAATCTGGCCGTTTGATTTGCCATTGGTTGTAGATAGCCTTGGCATCATTTTCTCTGCCAAAAAACATGTCAATCGTACGAAGATCAGACAATTTCCCCCAGTTGCTCACTTTTAAAGGAAATAAATGGACTTCTGGTGACTTATTGACCATGTTGCTTGTAGGGGATCACGCCCTAAGGAAGGAAATAAGGGAGAGAGAGACCAATAGCTGGAGCGGAAAGATGTTGATAAAACCTAACTTGAAACAACTCAAATTATTGTGTATATATATTGACTGTGTGTATGTTATTTACAGATAATGGAATGCATATGCCTGTCTGCATACACAGTAGGTTGGAAGTGGGTTTGTTCTTTTCATATTGGTTTTTATAAAATGTTATAATGGAACGCTCAGCTGGCTATGTTACAGGAAAGCTCCTTCTGCTCCGTGATCCTTGCCGGTACTATATGTGTGTGCTTTGCTGCTCAATTGTGTGTGTTTATATGCATTTACTTGATAGACATGCCCTGAAGGTCCACATGTGAAAAACAAATGATCAAACTATAAGGAATCTGATTGATGTGGAAAATGTGTACTTCAGGTCAAGCTTCACTTACTTCCCTGAATAAAACAATAACTATGAGCCACAGTTGTCCTTACTTGAATATGTGTTTATTACAATACAAATCTGATCAGAGTAGCTCTTGGCACAGCACGTGTGCATAGACACAGACATCAAAAAAGTAAAGTAACATCACATTTGCTCAGCCTTATACAGTGTATCCCACGTCATACAGAATCACGTATAATCACACAACCGGAGGAGGCAAAACAATGTTGTGTGTAATTGGTCCAGACTATTAACCATGGGAGTCAGGAACATCAATAAGGGTTTTGTCCCCTCCAGACACCCAGAGCCCCGTAACATAAAGCATGTCAAGTTTGAAGGAGTCAGAGGCCTTTTAAATATACCAAGTCATGACAATACCACCCGCTTCAAATGTTATCAGCCCATTGAATCAGCGTTATCAGTATATGAGGCGGCATGGCCCTACCCTACCTCCTAGTTGGCTCAGTAGTTATTATCTATTGATGAGGTAGATACACCCATCCACGTCAATATGAGACGCTAAGAGCAACTCCTTGACCACGACACTGTAAGCTGAGGTAGCATGAACAAAATGCTTTATTTCGAAACTTAGTAATACGTGTCCTTTGTAATTAGAGACATATATATGGGGTGGTAATGGTGCAGTGGATATGACACATGCCTTTGGTGTGGGAGACCTGGGTTCGATTCCCACTGCAATACATCAACCAATGTGTTCCTAAGCAAGAAATTTAACCCCTAGTTTCTCCATAGGCAGGCAACCTCTGACATATATAGCAGTTGTAGGTCGCTTTGGATAAAAGCGTCAGCTAAATGACATGTAATGTAATATAACATGTTCTTTCACCAAGCCCTTATGTAACTTCTAAAACAGGTGAAATGATATACATATTTGATTTCATGCACATGGAAGGGTCAAAGACTGCAGAATGGTGCAGCAACACAACACATTGCTATGTTTCGCAGTGAAGCTTTTAATACAGTGCTAACAGATGACAATATGAATTATAAAAATATTTTGAAAGCATATCACACACATAATCTGCAGCTTTGACAAACATTTCACAGCATAAATATGGCAATAACTGTCTGATAAGAAAACATCTGTCTCACTCTGTGAAACATGGACACAGTACAAATGGATTTCATGTACTCTTGAAATGTGCAGCTATTGCACAAACACAACACTGTGGCAGATGCACAGTTGGAAACAAAATCTTCAGAAAGCCACATTTTCAGCGGTGTCTGTAGGAGTTTTTCTTTTTTAATAGGACAGCCTTATAGACCTGTTCTGACAGATTCAATTCTTCATTCAATCTTGAAATGTGAATTTCATGTGAGGCACAGCTTGAACTGGGACAACACTTTTGTTAGACTGAATTTATGCTTCGGTTTAGATTAATTACAGTAGGGAGGTAAAGGTTATGCTCGATCTAAGGCAGGTAATGCATGTTTGGGGTAAAGAAAAAGTGACTAGACTAGCAATGAGTATGAAAAGGTAAATGTGACCTTGCCTTTTTGATGTATGCACAAGTGTGTGCAATACTACTATATTCCACAGTGTAATGTCAATGGTAGGCAGTAGAGGAATGAGAAGGGTTAAGAGTTAAAAAAAAAAACATTAGCCAATGCACGTGTTACTCCTGATTGATGCTTGCACAGTGCAGTAAATTGCTGACAACATTCAATTTGTATCAATCATACATAAACACACACACACACACACACACACACACACACACACAAAAAAACATCAAACGGGTAATAAGTGTCTGCCCTAAGGACTACCTACAGTAAATACAAACACACCGACCTGCGGGGTATTATTCATGAGTTTTTAATGTTACACACACACACACACACACACACACACACACCCTTTCTCTCTCATGCAGAGAAGGATTGTGCTATCAAACACACTACAAAAGGCTTATTAAGAATATGCATAGCCTGGACTTAACAAGCTCATTTGTCTCTCGCCATCCTCACAGCGCTAACAAGGCCCTCTGCTCATTAAGGCCTTTAAGTTGCAGGCCTGACAGGCCCCTGTCAGTTAGCTAACAAGGCAAATGAAGGAGGCAGCCAGTGTTGACTCTGCTTCGGAGGCTGGAGGTGGGAGATTAGCCTGCTTGACTCAGCACCAAGACAGCAGGGCAGGGTTCGGTTGACCTCGAGAGAAGCGCTGCCCAAAATTAGCACCCAAAAGACAGCAATCATGCTGATGGGTTGACTCATGCGTGTGTGTGCATGTGTGTGCGGTTGTGCTTCTGTCTGCGCATGTGGGAGGTTAATAAGCCTCCTTGACTTATTGCTGTGATGGCAAGGAGCAGCCAAAAAAGAAACAAGGTCAAACAGTATAATGGTAAAAAGACAGTGATCATACTGGAAAGAAACATGAGCAAATAATTTTGTTCTTGCTGCTGTAAGCCTTTATCAAATCTTACAAGTAATGATGTGATAAAAAATTAATTAAAAGTAAATATGGCTCCTCATCTTTAAGTCATACTGCCTTGATACATTTTGGCACATTGCTAGCTTGTCTCTTGAAGATCCATAGATATACCTCAACGTCTTGGACCTCTGTAGTAAAGTGAGTAGTTTGTACTTAAAGCCAGCATTTTAAACAAATGGGAAAACGGTGACATCATTATTTTTAAATCAACTCTATGATACACTTAATTAATTTCAATGACATCATTACTAGGTTCCTAAACTGCTTAAACCCCTCTTGGAGCTGAACTCCATATTGTGTCACGAGTAAATTGAGACACTCTGTTCCTACTGAGCTCCTTGTATCTGTGATCTAAATTTGACTGACATTGCACAAGCATATAGTAGTGTTCAATGTATTCTAAACTGACTTTACTCTTTTGGATTGGCACACTAAATAAGCTGCTGCTACCTGTCAGAATGCTAGTAAAACAGAGGTAGAGTTAATCACAAAAGATACAGACCATTCTCAGACAGACCTTAAATGATCTCAGGGTGAATCCCTTGGCCTTCTCCTCTATTGCTAGCAGCGACTAATTAACAGAGAAAAAGTAAAGTTCGTAATACGAAACAGTTGTCTGACAGATGGACTAAAAACCCTGTGGCTTCCACAAACCCATAATCCCAGGGATATTAAAGCTCCTTCAGTCAGGCACACAAAAGAGAAATGCACTCCGTATGAGTCTGAGATCGAGATGTTTTAAAACATATTACCACTGCTGCCACCAGAACTAAGGTTCAGACACGTTTCTTGGCCATGGGCCTACATTTATTCTGCCCTCCATATGGCAAACATTCCAGCATGTCTTAATGAGGCTGCGATCCAGGGCAAGAAAAGGTAAAGCAACACAAGATTAACTGTATTGATTCCTGAGGGCCAGCCATGCCAGAGGGAAATTGAGTCATTACAGCAGCAAAGCATGGAGGTGTACGATGGAGGAGAGAGTGTATGAAGAAACAGTGCAATGAAATAATGCAGGGAGAATGACTGGCCATACATGTTCCTGAGCTCAAACCCTCTGGAAGCAAAAAGGGAAGGAGTAGTTGAGCTGGCAGCAAAACATGATCAAAGATGCTACGGGCATTTGCCAACACTGGAGTTCAAATAGGGCTACCATCTGTTGAAGGGTGCTGTTTTAGTCTTTTATTTTTAGTTATTTTACTCTACGTGTGCCCTCTACTGGCTGGAACCACTGCAAGTGTGCACACTATAAACTCCTTTGAGAAAAGACGGTCAGAAAGTGTGTGGCGTTATTTCCATTTGAATAATTATAATTTTTGCCCTTTTATATGATGGTAGGGCTTTTCGTCCCACCTTCTAATGTGGCTGTTCAAACAGCTCTAAACTATTATACATTCAGACAAGGTTGGATGGCATGCCGTGCAAACTAGTTCATTTAATTGCTAATACACTCGGACCTTGAGAATGAATGGGCTGGAAGCAACACAGACTGCACCAATGTTAACCAATGATGTTTTAATTATTTTGCAAACAAAATAATATTTTGAAAGATTATAATTATACAATTTCTACGAGTGCATTTAACCCTTGTGTTAATTTCGGGTAACATTGATCGGTTTTCAATTTGTTTTATATCAGAAAATATGGGACGTAGAAATAAGCGCTGAAAATGTGTATAAGAAAAATTTAACAATTTAAAACATTGGAAAAAGCAAAAACTGTGAAAAAAAGGCGTCAAAAATGTCGAAAGAAAGGTTTTTTTTCCAAGGTTGACGGAAAGACAACACATGTTCAAGATGTCAGATACATATTACATTTGCAAAATATTTGAGTGTGCATAATAATGCAATGCATAAAAGACAATTGCTATGTGATCAACTGTTAATCCAGTATAACAATTCTGGCTTTTTTAGTCAATTTTAAATAGAAGGTAAAGTGCAAATGAAAGTTTTGTGTGTTTGAGTATGACCGCACATCCTAATCTTACACTATTTTGTTTAAAGACCCTCTCAGTCTGGTATGGAATGTGTTAAAAAGAGCTAGTGTATTTTCAAAAAGCTGAAGGCTGTCATGGCTGTCTATTTCTTCTTTCATCCTGTCTTGGCAGTGAAGTAATGTATTCATAAACCATTTTGGCATACAGCATTTTGTGATTGAATTAGAGAAAGGAAAATGCATTTCATTACTGCTAAAGAGCATGGCAAGATTTCTCTTGCAGAGGACAAAAAGTGTGTGTGCATGAGGAAGGGGGCTGTTAAAGAAAGGCTAAAAGACAGACAGAGAGGTAAACAGAAAGGCTGAGTGAGAGGGGAGAGGAAAGAAGAAGAGGAAAAGTGTGGAGCTGATAAGGAGCGCTGAGTGGGGGGTTTGGGGTGGTGGTGTTGATAGCCTGAGGCTGTGGTAAATGAGCTCCGGTCAAAACAGGACAGCTCTTACGATGAAGAGGAGGTGTGGGATGCAACCTGTGTGTGTGTCTGTGAGATTGTGTGCGCACACATGCACTCCCCGAGTCTTTCGGTGTGTTTGTGTGTGCATATCACGACTCCTTATCTTTCCGGGGCAGCTCCTGGGACGCCCGGCGGCTCAGCTGGCTGTGGTGCATGCCGTGTCCTCACACTGATACGGGCTGAAGAACTCACTAAACTAATCTCTTCTGTCTCCCCCTTACACTCCTGCACTCTTAAAATTAGCACTAACAAATACATAGCTACAGTGTGGCGCACGTAAAGAACATTTTACAAACAAAATTGTCTCAAAGGTCTAGTAGCGAAACTTTGCTAATAAATGCATCTTTGCAAGTTCAACAGTGTACTAGAGTTTGTTTGCAACTTTGGACCTTGTCGTCCACCTTCTACATACCTGTCTAATGAAATACATGTGCACATTTTTCTTCTGTTCTTATCTTTTAAAATAACGTGAAGGAAAAATAAGCAGAACAAAGAGGAAGTACACTGCAGAGGAAAAGTAAAGGTGTGGAACTCGGAAATGGCAGATTAGAGGAGTTATACAGCAACTGAGGTTTTAAGTCATACATATGTCAAAATTACCCTGTGGATTTTTCTTGTAAACACAGTTAGTTCACATTGATTCAGTTCACATTTTTCACAGAGTGCATCCTTGAATCCTAACATTTTTAATGCATTTTGTTCCTCAAACCTTTTGCAACAGCAGTTTTCAGAATATTTTTAAACCTGCAATATTGAAATCCACATTTATATCAGCTGACAGTCTTCTTCCCATTTTCATTCCTTGGTGCAATACCATCATGCTACCTATCCTGAAACTGAAAGACCATATAGGTTGCATGCACTTTATATATTTGCACAAACACTCTCTGCATTTTGCAGTAATGTGAATGTGTTCACGTAATAGTACAAGCAAAGATAGCCCTCCCAGCTAATACATGCTCACTATGCTATCAAACAGGTAAGGTAAACAGCATTTTTTGCCAACACTAGATATCAAACAAAAGCCAGAGAATACATTGTATTATATTGCTGTGAGCTGCAAATTCACCACTTCTAAGCTGAAGACAGAATATAACGTAATCTTAGTGCCTGACCGGGCAAGGTAGGGCAGCATGAAAGCAAGGAGCGCTCACTCTGCAGTTTGGGGATGAAATGTCCAAAGAAGTAGGGCTAGGTATTGTTACTTGAAGGACCAAAATAACCTAGAACCATGTAGTATCAAAACTTTATTCCAGTCAAAACTATACCTGCATTCAAAAATTACTATTGTATGATTTTGCTCACAGCCATCACCACAGCTACAACCTATACAGTTGGCAGTTCAGTGTCCCAAGATGCTTCCATTCACATGATGGGTATCGAATAGTAGAAAAACAGGGTATTAAATTAAGTACTCTCTTGGTATGAGTATCACTTCAAGGGTACGGCCATTGGTACTGGTATATTTTTTAAACAATACCCATAAGTACACTTTACACTGACACACTGTGTGACCCTACATGGAATACAAACAAAATGGGGACCAAATGTGGTAAAGAAATATCCACAGTGTAACTTTTCCCAATTGCTCTATAGCGTGCGCGCACACACACGGTAACTTAATTAACACAGTATCAAGGCCACACAAAGGTCGGATTTATTGCATTGGAGTACAGTATAGCAACCGCCAGTATTGCCACTGCTCTTTTCTAAGAAACTGGTCCACTTTAATTTTCCCAGACTTCAATGCGCTTGGTGAGACAGATTTCCCTGCCATGCTGCATGACCATTTGGCCTATAATTAACCCTGTTACACATCACAAAGGGATGAAAATGGCTTGCCCAATTCATGCTATTATCACATCAGCCTTTCATGGTGGAGGAATATCATTTCCACATTATTACCATCCATTAAACATAATGTAGCAGTGACGGTGACAAATGAAAGGACAATTTTTAAATCAATCACTAGCTTTTTCTCAAACTAACCAGGTCACTACAAATACTGTACAGTATTATCCCTTGGTTCATGCGCCCTGTGGTTATTTATTTCACATTTATTATTAAATTCAATGGCACTATGTGATTATGTGCTCACCTTAAACATGATTTCAAATATATTTAAATGATTGATAGTATGTTAATAATTATTCTACTCTAGTTCTAGATGTTTGCACATTACAGATTTTGTTTCCTGTGAAAGCAGAATACACACTTATTGATTCACATAAACACATTTGCAAGCTTGTTGTGTTGCAACATACAATTGCAAACAGACGTGACAAATGTCCAAACAGACATCGAGCCAAGTGCACTCTAATAACTAACAAGACAAAGAATCTATTGCTATGCTTGTGTATGTGTGAGGCTGTACTAAGGCATATCAGTGCTTCGAACTAAACGCCAACATCAGCATGCTATGCTCACAATGACAATGCTTACATGTTGATGCCAAGCCAGTATAATGTTTACCATGTTCACCATCTTAGTTTAAACTATTAGTATGCAAAGATTTGGTTATATAAAGGTTAGCGAATCCCAGAAACCTCTGCAACTGTTTCCGATTCTCGTCTGGGCCATTCCTGGACAGCCCTCTCCTTAACAGGGTCCATTCTGAGCTCACCTTGAGAAGATGTACCCCAGGAAAGAGGTGGTTGTAATGTGAAACTCACATTTCTCAGCCTTGACAAATAGACCGTTCTCCAGGAGGTATTGCAGGACTTGGCGAACATGTTGCACATTCTCAGAAGGGGTTCTGGAAAAGATCAGAATATCATCAAGGTAAACAAAGATGAAGTGATCTAGCATGTCCCTAAGCACTTCGTTGACTAGACTCCGGAAGACAGCAGGGGCATTGGTTAGTCCGCATTACTAAATATTCAAAATGTCCAAGCGGTGTGTTGAATGTGGTGGAACCCTGGAGAGAGTCAAAAGCAGAGGTTATTAGTGGCAGTGGGTATTTATTCTTAACAGTGATATCACTAAGGCCCCTGTAGTCAATACACGGTCTCAAGGTTGCAGCTTTCTTTCCCACGAAAAAGACCCCGGCCCCCCACAGGAGATGAGGAGGGACGGATTACGCAGGTGTCCAGAGAGGTCTTTATGTAGGCCTCCATGGTTTTGCGTTCCGGTCTTGACAGGCTATAGAGGAGACAACTGGGAAGAGAGACATTTGACGTGAGTTCAATGGCGCAATTGTAGGGACTGTGAGGTGGAAGGGAGAGAGCTTGGGCTTTACTGAAAACTGCTTGGTGATCATGGTATACAGGGGGAACATTAGATAAGTCAGAAACATAGTTACAAACCAGTTGAGGAGAACTTGACTGGGGTTGAGCTGAGCGGAACCAACAAGCATGGCAGGAAGTGCTCCAACTGACTATCTTGGCTGTGGATCAATCAATCTTGGGGTTGTGTTTAATCAACCAGGGGTGACCCAATATTAGCGGAACAAATGGGGTGCTAATTATGAGAAAACTGATCTCAGTGTGATTACCGGACAGTTGTAGGCGGATAGGACAGGTTTGAGAGGTTACGCAGGCTAACAGTCTACCATCCAAAGTATTACCTTCTAATGGTTCAGTGGGTCTCTGAGTGGGGATCCTGAGCTGCTTAACCACCTCAAGGTCCAAAAAGCTCTCATCTGCACCAGAGTCAATAAAGGCTAACAATTTATGAGTCTGACCTTGGGTGATAATGGTAGCATGGAGCTTGGTACAAGGGCCAGGAGACCGGGGAATAGAGGTTGGACTCGCTAGAATTCTCCTCCCATCTAGCCTCCTGTTTGATGGATGGCTGGGACAAGCTGCGAGGTAGTGACCAGAGGCTCCACGATACAGGCAGCACTGATTGGAGATCCGGCGCTGGCATTCCTCCGGGTCCAACTGGTGGCGGCCCAATTGCATGGGTTCAACCTCTGGCGCCTTCTCGTGGTGTCGGCCACTTCCCCTGGCAGTCTAGGCTGGTGCGGATAGCTACACCGAGCGGTTGGGGATTCGGATTCCTGATGCTGGCGTATTCCCCTCCTTCATTCCCGCAGCAGATTGTCAATACGAATAGCTAAAGCAATTAGCTGATCCAGTGAAGTTGGCTCAGGGTATGAAACCAACTCATCCTTGAGTAACTCGCTTGATGAAGTGAGCCTGTATAGACGGCGCGTTCCAGCCACTCTCCACTGCCAGCGTGCAAAACTTGATGGAATTTTCCGTGACACTGCGCAACCCCTAGCGGAGAGAAAGCAGGCTCATGGAGGAGTCTTTACCGTTAATGGGGTGATCAAAGACCTTCTTGAGTTCATTCCTTTTTGAGTTTGTTGCAAAATATGGTGTAGGATGAGGCGGGATAGGCTTGTCTTTCCCAGACAGTGGATGCCCACTTCAGAGCGTTTCCTCGTAGCAACCCGATGACATAAGCAATCTTAGCCGAATTAGATGAATAGGTACAGGGCTGTAGTTCAAACACCAGATTGTACTGAACCTGACAAAGTCCAAAATTGCCATCATACCTTTCGGGGGCTGGGACCCATGGTTCCTGCTCAGAGGTTGCTTCGGTTGGCCGAGCCTCAACTGGTTTGGTTGCAGGTAGAGGAGTGGTGGAAGCGAGAGTGGTGTTGAGCTGAGCCTGTAGGGTGGTTACACAGGTGGAAAGTGCCTTGAGCTCCTCCATAACTCCCTGGAGGATATTCCCATGCTGGCCAAGAACAGAGCCCTGGTTCAATAACTCCTCCCAAACTGAATTAAAGTCTGCTGGGTTCATTCTGGTCAGATTGTACAGTCAGGAATTTGCGTCTTGAAACCAAAAGCAGATGAATAGACAGTTTGAAGATTTAAACAGTTTATTTATAAACTGGGAAATGCAGAAAAACTGGGCAGGTGGATGAATCCACTCAGGCGACAGAGCAGGCAGTAGACACAAGCAGGGATGACGAGGCAGGCACGGCAGGTGGTGGAAAGAGATGAGTGGCGTCAGCAGGCAGGTCAATACACAGTGGAACACAGTAGTTTCCTTAGGAGCACAAAAGATTGAGTTAAAGCAGGTCAGGCAAAAACAACAGGTTTCAAAAAAAACTCAGAGACAAAGACTAGCTGGATGTTGCATCAACTACATGACATGACTTGACAATCTGGCGCTGAACAGAGAACTGCCAAAGCTTAAGACGCTGCGCTGATGAGACACGGGAAACAGGTGAATGATTAGGAATTGCCAGCAGCTGCGCGTCATCCCAGGAGAGGCCGGCCCACACGCTGCACTGTGAGGGAAGGCAAAACAAGACGAGCAGAGGGGAGAGAGAGAGAGAGAGAGAGAGAGAGAGAGAGAGAGAGAGAGAGAGAGAGAGAAAGAAAGAAGGAGAAGCATCCAGAAACCCCCATTACCCACAGTATCGCATCTTTCTCGACTTGATACTGTCTCTTACCCACTTGTGGCTTTGTGACAGTATCAAGTCGAGAAAGATGCGTTGCTAGCTACATATTTGGCAAGTTTCAGAGATTTTACTGTAATATGACTGACACTCCATTATGTTTTAACAGACAACACAGAACCTTTGTTTCAGACAGATTTATGATCAAATCTACCCCGCAGTGCAGCACCGTCACCTGTAGCAACTAATTTCTTATGCTCATTTTGGATTCAC
>NC_041346.1:12029222-12126722 GCF_004354835.1 Perca flavescens | reverse complement strand
AAAAAAAGGCTGTCTCTGCTACAGCCTCTACTCCAGTCTGTTGCCAGTCAGGGAAGTCCTTGATGGCCCGCTCGGTGTCGGACTCAGGAAAGTAGGATTCCTCGGTGCTGCTGCTACTGCTGCTGCTGCAAGAACAAAAGATTTGGGTTATGTGCGTTAATTTGAAGAAGTATGTTTTAATGCATCAACGTTTTTTTCAGTTTTTTTTCCCCGTCTCCCATTGTTTTTAAGAAGTGGTTGATTAATAATTGTAACGTAAGGCTGGGGGAATAATAGTCGTTTTTTTGCAGATGTGAATAGAAGACCGGTTTTAAGGTTTAATGGTAATCACAATTATTTAAAAAAAAAGCATTTACTTTTCATACCAAAAGGTCTCATTTTATGCTGCCCTCTCTTTACTTACCTACTTACTTACTTACTTACTTACTACTATTTCCTACTCTTTACTTCCTACTCCCATTTTCAATTAAGATTTTTGTAAACTTACCACAGATGATTTGGAAAAGTAATGACTGGGAATATGGCAGCTTTCCACATTTCCCCGTTGAATATCTTGGTCATCATGGCAATTGAGAGATCTGAAAAATAGAAACATTAAAATAAGATAAGATCCTTAAATTAGTCCCAGAGTTGGGATATTTTCAGTGATACTGCACCAAATGGAACATGCAATAAAGATAATGATAGAGGAAGTCTAGGAACCCTTGATCACACAGGGGATGGAAAAATAGAGCAACAATTAGGCCTAAGAATCATGAGTGGCACTGCAACTGCCCCAAATACTAAAAATTGATTACAGGTGTGTAATTTGCATCATGCTCCAAACTAATTAGGCAATAACATACCTGATTCTACTTGTTGATCAGGCTTATACACACACAAATAGTCTTGTGGTATGATGTCCTTCATCTCTGCATTGCCTTCACTCACAACTCCTGGCCACGTTTTCTGATCTTCCACTATACATCATACCAACATAAAAACAGACACACTATGTGAAAACTACTATCAAAAAAATTCTGCTCTTTGTAAGGATGCAGTATTTTTAGTATTGTAAACTATTGTTTTGCAATAAACAGTGTATTCCTGACATTTAGTAGAAGATGGTGATGATATTCTTAGCAAGAACCACCTTTTTAATAAGGGATAACTAGTGAAACATGCAAACAACAGTCTACCAAAGTTACCTTTGCTATTAACATGATACGGAAAAGTTAAGTACCAATAAAATGAATTGTGATATTAATAATTATATTGATCTTAAAGTCAAATGTGATTCAATACGTCCATCGAACGTGTTTAGTCCCTGTTAAAGCCGATTATAAACGCTAATATCAGTTTTATGTTAAGTTAGCTAGCTAGGCTTATGGTCAATTTGAATGTCCTGACAGTAACTACATTAAGCTAACGCTAGCTTGTCAGGTAAATTATTTTTATTTAAGTAATCAAAGTTAGTGATATAGCTAGCAGTAAGAAAATTGTGGTAACTGGTGGCTATGCTCTGGGTTTTGAAGGCTAACGTTAGCCAACGAAAACGGTCACCATCTAATTACTGATGTTTTATGACCGTCAGCACTCCGAAAGCCGTTGTCAAAACCAATTGTTAACCAGATTTAATGCTGAGTGCAAAGAAACGAAAAGTCTTACTAAAAATGTCCTAAAACTAATTTTACATTGTGGTAATAAGCAGGGTAAAAATAGAACCTTATCACAATGGGAGTTAAAGTACGAACGTTAGCCTGCCATTAGACCCCTGAACGGCCCCTGAACCTCTTCACCTTTTTTAAATATGATTTAGGTAGCTAACGTTAATGGCCTGTGTAACGTTAACGTTATAGTTAGCCACATTAAATTATGGAACAGCCAAATTAACTTACCGCAACAGACATAGCTAGCTAGCTAGCTAATGTAAACTTTACATTCAGATTCAATCAGATAAGTACATTTAGCTAGAGCACGGATATTTTAATTTTAAATGAATGCGAAAAAGGACGGTTAGCGCAATGTTAACCTGATCTAATGGCTTTAAAGTTACTTTAAACCATGACATGGTGTAACTTACTAACACATCTTGTTATTTCTCAGAGCAAAACCAACTTCCACATGCGAAAACTTCGAAATATTTGTATTAACATTACGTTAAGATGCTTACCATGGGGTTTGACAGCAGCATCGTAGCAGTCTCCATCCTAACCATTAGCTAGTAGACTGTGGCAACGTTTGTCCTTTCTTTATGGACTGTGGCGCGAATGGGTTGCTGGGCAGAATTCAGATCCAGACGCTTCCAAATGACCCGCGAACAACTGAGGACGTTTTTTTTAATTTTTTTTTTACAACTGAGGAACTTGTAGCCCATAGATATATATGTAGCTATATATCTATGCTTGTAGCCTAACACCGACATGCTGCGATGTATATATAGATTTCCATCAAAATATGATGTCCAGACGATGCTTCAAAATGACTCGCGATCCTTTGCAGATGAAGCAATAATTTGCAGTGTGCTGCTTACTATACTGTCTATGGGTTCATCCATATATATATATATATATATATATATATATATGGGTTAATCCATATGTCAATGGGTTAATCATGCAAATTTTCTGCACCGGTCATGGACGTCCAAATGATGTCCAAAAAATTACCCAGTTCAAAGACCAAATGTTGAACGTCAATATGACGTTCAAGTTGGGTCACGGTTGGACGTCCAAATAGTGGACCTAGTTTGGACGTTGAATAGATGTCCAGAATTGGTCATGGACCAACGGACCCAATATAGACATGATCTGCATGTCTATCCGACGTCCAATGTTTAGTGGGTTACCTATCACATATTTGTCATTAGTTATACAATAGCCAGAGTTTTAGCTATTATATTATAGCTTTAGTGGGATAATGTAGCACATAATGTTATAATGTTATTTTGTAAGTTAGGGTTTTGGCCATTTTTTCATTGTCTGTGTGTATATTGTGTGTGTCATTTTATCACTAATGGTTTTATGCTGTTCCTCCCTAAGACACACTGAGCTGCTCTCTCATCTCTACTTGTTACTTTTGTATGCATCCTGTCCCAGAAATGCTTGTTACTAATCTAGCTCTGGGGAGTTTACTCCCCGGAGTCCTTATGTTTCTTCTTCGCAGAGCTATGCTCTGCGATTCTCTGCATTTCCCGGCTGCATCCTGCTGCGTCCTGCTGCATCCGCAGCCTCCACCCGTGCTCTGCAGCGCCACGTTACATCCCGCAACGCCCTGCTGTGATGTTCATACGCACAGAGTAGTCAGGATCCGGTATAGGAGACTGCACTACTCAGTATGACACGATGTGCCCTGCTATGACATGAACTTCCACGATAACCTTCAAAGTCAATGTGACTTCTAATGTGACTGTTATCACCACTGTTCATCACGCCCCCAACCGGCCCGTCAGACACCGCCTACCAAGAGTCTGGGTCTGCCGAGGTTTCTTCCTAAAAGGGAGTTTTTTCTTGCCACTGTCGCAATAGCCACTGCTAATGCTTGCTCTTGAGGGAATTACTGTAATTGTTGGGGTTTTGGAATTTATAGAGTGTGGTCTAGACCTACTCTATCTGTAAAGTGTCTCGAGATAACTTTTGTTATGATTTGATACTATGAATAAAATTGAATTGAATTGAATTGAATTGAATGTGGTGACTATGGTAAAGGTGGTACTAAGGCCCATCAAGGCCTTGGTAATTAGTTCAAATGAGCTCAGCTGATTCATGATCAGCTGACCATGTATGTGCCCTATGTATAGGCTTGAGCCACTGCTGAATGCCATTTGCCTGAGGAAGACCCAGCAGGGTCGAAAACGCTGCAGCACAATAAACGTATGGGAGAATTAGCAGAGTGCGGGCACCTCATTCTTCTAAGTTGTATCATTTTCCATAAGTAACCAGAAATTACTGTTGAGCGCTAACTTCTCTCTTCCATCCATCCCTGCAGTTTTCCATTAGTCCTTTTGCAACAAACCTTACCTAACGGATATGTGTCATTAGTTATACAATAGTCAGAGTTTTAGCTATCATCCCTGCAGTTTTGCATTACAGTTCTGTGATGTTTTGAAAGCATGCTGTGAACCTTACTATAACCTGACTTTTATAAATGAAGAAAGAGCCAATTACATGCCATGGTGACAGTTAAGGATTAAAGTATTATTTTGTCTCTTTCTTGCTGGGTAGCTACATAATGAGCCAGAATTATAATATATATAATACATGTCATGTTAATATGAAGGGTAATAAGAAAATAGACGTTTTGCAGGACACCTAAGAATTGAATGCTACCTCACACTGAAGCTGCAAATATGGTGTTTGTCTTCTCAATATCATTACCCACCCCCACCCACCTATTGTGTCCATTGTGGAATTGTTGTTTTCACCTTCACAGCAGGGCTGAGATAGAAAAGTAAACACATTTGTTTTTCCATTGCTGGGCCGGTGCCACCCTGGAGTGTACTAGCATATACCACATCGTGCCAGATGTCGTCATTTCATATGAATATCAGGAATTTTTGTGCATAAGTTTTTGTACAATATGTACGAATCCGTTCATGAAAATGCTTTGCAGTATTATAGCGGATATAGGATTGATTAATGAGAGAGCGATCATTTGCCTTTGATGCCAAAAGACTTCATGTTTTTTTTACACACATGCTCAATTAGCATCTTCTTTTTGAGAACTTTTATTTAAAAAAATAAATTAAAAAAATGATAACATTGTCACACATTTAAGGGAAGTTTGTTCATCTTGAATCACTTTGCAGTATATGATAGAATAGATTTGGCTCCTCTGATCATGGAGCCAAAGTTTGATTGTGATATATGACAATGTTGGTATCATGAGCAAACTCTGCAGCAGACTGTTACGGGGGATTGCTGCAACACTGGCCATGTGTGAGAGCAGCGCGATAGTGGAGCGTATGCGCCACAGTGATCTGCTCTACAGACGTAAAAATATGCCACTCTTCCATTCATAACGATGAAACACCAGAGCAGAGGATATTCATTTAATGCATAATTAACCCTTTCCATATTTATCCAATAAGTCTACAGGCGAAAACAACAACAACAACACACTGCTGGTATTTGATGAATGCTACAATATACTTGTTGCCATGATCAACCTCTTGCTCTCTGTGTCTTGCTGTGGCTGTTGCTGCTTTCTGACAGAACATACGTCCCAGTTGGAAGTAACAGTGGGGGACAGACTGTGACTCCTGATGCTTTACAACTAAAGGCCACTGGGAGCCTCATTTAAATTATCGCATGTAAAACGTTTGCTATTTGTTCATTTACAATTACGCTGAGATGTAATCCTTTTCCAGATCACAGTTACAGTGGCTGTACAAACAGCCCCTGTCCTTGTTACTCACGTCCAGCAATGCAGCATTGAGTTATTTCACCACGCCGTTACACAAACAAGAAAAGGCAACAATCGATACTTGCAGAAGGAGGGGTCAATCCGCCCCTCTCTTGTGAATGCAGCTTGCGGATGTCCGAGGGCCGCTAGTGTCACTGATTTTAGAGGCTGTTTGTACAATTTTAGCCAAATGCTTTGGCTCCGGGGCCACTGGGCTGCTGAACCTGAGAGGATCTATAAAGGAGAGCATGAATTCAATTACACCTCCTGATGAAACATTGTGAAAAGCTTGGTCCCAAATCCCTCGCCAAAACCACTCCTAACTTCTGCCCCGCCATCGATAACTGCCACTCTGTCTTCTTCCAAAGTCCTAAATAAACTCCAGGACATCCAGACCTCTGCTGCTCGTCTGCTCACCCATTCCCACTCCCCTGATTCAGACAGTCCTCACCCAGAAAACCACTGCATAGGTCAATTGTGCAAGCAGCTTATAACAAGCCATATTCACATTCGCCGTTAGGCTACGACCTCTCGTGGCTGTAGTAATTACTGAATGAGCAAACGAGGAAAAGAGGTGACAAAGTATAGGAGTGTCAAATTCCGCCTAGGAAGGAATTACTGCAAAAGACTAGGGAACGGTAGGGAAACACGGCTATATAACCTCTGTAGGGTCCTTTTCGAGATGATTGATACTGCTTTGTTCGTTAGTGCTCCTGACTGTTGAAACTACAGTCGTTATGATCGTTGGAGACATCCTAGGCCATGTCTGAACGACCACAGTTGGCATTTTCACATGAGGCCAAATGTGAGCGTTTGAAAGAACCCCAACACTACAGGCCACGAGGAAAAGACGAGAAACAACATTGTGATTCCATACGTGTAAGAACGGCTTGGCAAGCCGATGAGATGTAGGTGACATAGTATGAAGAGCGACAATAGTAGGGAGTAGTTTTATGGCGGAAACTCTGCATAAGGAGGATGGGTCAACCAACGCAGGGTTCAATTTTAATTTATTTATTTAATTAATACTTGTTATCACTAATTTATTAATCCCCGGTGGGGAAATTACAATATTCAGGTCCTTTTTACATGCACAAATGGAGAGATGTCAGAGTGAGTAGGCTGCGACTGCTGGACAGGAGCGGTTGGGGGCGGGGGGGCGGGCCGGTACCTTGCTCAAGGGCACCTTGGCAGTGCCCAGGAGGTGAACACCCCAACTCCCTACGGACTGAGCTATTGTCTATTGTGTCACTTAAACATTCTTCTTTTAACCCCACTCTCAAGACCCACATGACGCCAAGGGGTCCTGACCAAGCGTCAGTATTTGACGAGTCGGGAGTGAGAATGCGTTGATCGGTTTCACAAGTTAATGAAATGCGTGATTTCTATGGCTGCTTGGGGTTCCTGCACGCAAGAGGGGAACAAAATAGCGCTCTTTTGGATTAATATATTTGAATAAATAGAACCATATATATATATATATTCTCAAAGGCAGTCAGGCAATATAAAATGCTCCAGAAACATTTAACAAAAAACATGTACAATTTTCTACAGAAAGTATTAGTTTCCCTTTTTGCTCTGAGCTACAAATACAATCTCACATGCTATACAATTACAGTGGGTTTATCTTGGTAGGCTGATTTAACACATATATTAAAATATCAATCTAAAGTTAAACATTATGCCTCATTAAATGAGTATGTAGTCGTTTTGTATATTCTTTAAAAGCAATCCTAGTAACCTTTAAGTAATACATCTACGGAGGACAGGTTTGATTAAAAAAAAGAAGCAGTTCAATTTTTTTATTTCATCATAAAGAGTTATTATGCCACTAATACCTTTTCCAGTCCTTAAATCATTCTTTCTTTGTTTAATCCTTTCATTGATTACTTTTATGCCATAGAGTAATACAGAATATAAATGATTCAGTAGACAGCTTATTATTTTTGGAAGGTGGTGCTAATGATAACCACTTAAACATTGTGTTCCACCATCCTGACAGAATTTAAAAAAATCACTTGTATTAATAACTCTGTATGTGTAATTTTTTAATAGAAATAATGGGTTGCTGACTTGGACTGCTGCAGATCTCTATTGAAAAAGAGACATTTTATCTCATGGGGCTACCGTGGCTGGATAAAGATGGAATTAAAATTAAATTTAGTGTGCAATCCATTATGGAGAAGTCTTGTGAGCCAGACAGTCTTGCAAGTAGAGCAAGCCCAGGCACCTGGTCTGATAGCAGACTTGGGACACGGCCACTGTGGGTCAGTCGGCTTAAAGGCAGGGCACAATCTCCTCTGCATTTTTCCATTTTCATGATTTCCCCCGCTCACTCTAGTTTTTGACAGACATTAGATTAACCTCCAGTAATTTGAAGTTATAAAGATATGTTTCAGCAAACGGTGCGAGGAAGAGCCAGCCTTCTTCTGCTGTATTATTACAACCACCGCAGCCCATTGTGTTCCCAACGCATTCTTGTAAAAAAAAATGTTATGAACATTAACAGTGAAGTCCAGATTAGGTTTTGTGGACACACGGTAAAGATGACGCTTGTCCACCAACAAAAGATTGTTCAATGTCAAACCGTTTCTCCTCCACAAAACAATTTTACCACAGCACATTCTCAGTTTGTGTGCAGTGTTATTCACATTTAAGATTTTAATGCCCAATACATAAATTCCATTGAGACCACACTTCTTACTCAATTATTGTAAACAGAATTAAATAAAGAGGTGAATTCATCTTTCCTGCCTGTACCTGCAAGCCTGTGATATATGTGCCAAAGTCAAAAGTGTATTTCTAAACACTTCCATTAAAAAAATCACAAAGATTAAATGTGACACAACTACAAGGTTCAAAGCAGCAAAGTGTTCAGGTGCCACAAAGATGCTCTTCAGGGGGACAATGATTTACCAGTCTACAAATACTGTCAGCAAATGTTTTTGCTTCAATGTTCAGGATTCTACACCTATTCATCCGTCTAAACTCTGTAAAGGAAAAAAAGATGTAGTGCTAATGTTAACTAGGGGTGGAGGAAAAAAATCGATACAGCATAGTATCGCAATATTTTCCCGTGGCAATACTGTATCGATACACAGACGGCAAGTATCAATCTTTTATTATATATGTGTTAGTAAGTTTGTCTGCTTGACAATCCCATTTTGCAGCAATACAATTGAAGTGAGAAAAAAAAAAACGAGAAATTCATCTTTTAAGATAAAACAGATGTTGACAACCTTTCCTTTTGGGGGCATAATTTGAAATTGGGAAAAATTTGAAGTTGGAATAAAAAGGTAATGAATTGCAATATATCGCAGAATATTGCAATGCAATAATATTGTATCGGGACATAAGTATCGTGATGTTATTGTATCGCGAACCCTCTGGTGATTCCCACCCCAAATGTTAACACAGTAGTGTAACGACAGCAGTAGGGCAGCAAGCATACACTTTATATGATAACTCAACAGTGGCTTTCATGAATAATCATGGACCGATGGGAACAGCACAACAACAAGGAGTCTTGTACAGTATGGTACCGTGGTATTATCATAGACAGTATATAAACTGAACCAACAGATCCCGTTTCTCTGGGCGGAGACCAGTGAAGGATATTAGAAGCACTTTTCGCTGTCAAAGGGACGTCAAAATGAATGGCAGTCAATGGAACGCTAACGGCGGGTGGGCGTTTGGTAGCATCAAAATGGCGCCATAGGAGGTTCGAGTTCTGAAGCGAGGCTTACTCCCTTGGGTATTATATATATGGTTCGGGGTGTTGCTGTGTGGTTGCCAAGTTTCACTCACTTTTTATTGAGAAACTGCCAAAGGTACATGGAGTAAAACGCACAACACGCAGGTTCTCATGTACAGTGGTGGAAGTACTCCGATGCTTTACTCAAGTGAAATAAACTACAAAATATATACCAAAAATATAGTAAGAAATAAAGTAAAATTGCCCATTTCAGAATAATGTAAAAAAAAAATAAAAAAAATCCAAATAACATAATTGTTATTTTTATTATTTCTTTTTTTTAAAGATTATTTTTTGGGGGGTTTTCCCTTTATTCAATAGCGACAGTGGATAGACCGAAAAGGGGGAGAGAAAAAGAGGGGATGACACGCAGCAAAGGGCCGCAGGTAAGATTCTAACGCGGGCTGCTGCAAAGGACTCAGTCTACATGGGGCGCACGCTCCTACTGGGTGAGCTAGAGGCCACCCCATGGATATTTATTATTGATGGATATTGTTGCAGCTGGTAAATGTGAGGCTGATTTTGATTTTAATTGCTTTATATACCACTGGGTAACTCGTGAATCTCCCCATGGAAGTCAATAAAGTCTTATCTTAGCTAGTCTCGCATTGCCAGACCTCTCTCCACAGCACTGTGTCAGCACTGCAGTATGGTCTGGCTACACAGCCTATTCATTCTGTGATAGGGGGAAAAAACGCTGGCTTGTTTGTATTTCTTTAAACCAATCACAAACGTCCTGGGCGGCGCTAGGCCCATTTATTTATAACGATCATCTTCTTAGCCAGGGTGCAGTTGGACATCCAGTGCGCACCAGACTATATCTTAACCTATAATACATCATAATGAATAAGTTGATTATATTTTGTATATTAATATTCTAAATCTGCAATGTAACTCCTAACTGATATTGTCAAATAAATGTAATGGTGTAAAAAAGTAGAATATTTGCCTCAGAATTGTAGTGGAGTAGAAGTATAAAGGGTCTCAAAATGAAAATATTCAAAATGGAAATGGAATGCAAATACTTAAAAGGTATAGTGGAGGATTTTCCCGAATTTTAGAAAAGAACCGGCCTCTGTACTTTTTGAAAAATGCACACGCACAACACTCTACCTGCTCCCGAGAAGGAACGCCTATTAAACGTGTGCACGAGAGTGCACTGTTTACAAGTTGCTGTCGGCATGGCTCATACAAGCCTACTTTCCAAAAGAAGATTTGCACTTTTTCACAAATTCAGATGTTTACCGTGTGTGCGCGGTGCGTGACTTGTGCCAGGGCTAGCATCGCTAATCATAGCTTACATCAACTTTTACTAGCAGTGATTTTAAATGGATTTCTCCAAATAGCATGCCAAACTTTACCTGTGGAGTAGAAACTTCATGACTGAGGCATCAGTGGGAAGCCCAACCCGTGCTTTTAGCGCACGCCAGCGTGTGAAATATTCTCCCAAAAGCTTCAATGCTTCAATGAATGGCTGAAACCGTAGCTCAAGCTCACCACACATATACACCTGAAAGCTCGGGACGTGCACATACGACGGCCTTACGTAAACATATCACCAGAATGATTGACAACTAGGAGGACCAATAGTCTTGATGATCCACCCGGAAAAAGAAAATCCTCCACTATACCTGAGTAAAGTACCTTAAAATGTTTGTGAGCAAATGTGCTTTTAATATTAATTTCCACCATTGCTGAGGGAAAACACCTGCACTCGTGCTGGCAAGCATACATAATACCACGGTTACAAAATGATCTTGTGGGCCTATACATAGATTGCTTGTATGGGAGATTGATTCCTTGACTCCCACAAAGGTCAGCAAGTGTTTTTAACATATCTGCTGTTACACAAACTGGTGTTAGTACACACAACTTTTAAATAGGCCCCATCTGGCTGTTTGGTCCACACCAGAGTTCATATCTGCACTTACACCAGCCCAAACAAACCAAATGGGCTGAGTTAGTTTGATACACTAAACAGGTTAGGCCTGAAAGCACTTTAAAACATGTAAAGACAATCACAAATCAAATGTGAGGAAGACTTGTTCCTTACTAGCGTTCCTTTTGAGAAGAACAGCAATAAATGCCCCCTTGCTTTTTAGATTGATATAATATACTGTATCTTAAGTTACTATTAACTTTTTTCAATACAAACACAAAAGTATGTCATGGTTCAAATAAGAAGACATAAGAAAGAGAGTCATTTGTCAAACTCTGCTGCCATGCCTCACTGTCATTCATTGCACAGGGAGTAAAAGTCTGGACAGCATAATACCTTTTAAACTGATGCTGGATGGCAGATGACAGTCTGTGAAAATTACAGTAATTTTATTTCTGATCTGGATTTGGCAAGAAATGTTGAGTGATGAGACGCATATGAAATGTATTACGTAGCCCCAGAGTCACTCTCCCTGTAGAAGTGAAGCTGATTATATACAGACTCTCTCTCTCTCTCTCTCTCTCTCTCTCTCTCTCTCTCTCTCTCTCTCTCTAACGCACACAGAAACTAAAATACACGATTGCAGCAACCACACAGCACCACGGTCACCGCTTTATCTCTCACTTTCATAAACACAACTCTTCTGCTTCCTCCCTTTGTCAAATCATATTCATGACTCTATGAGAGCAATCACGAGAGCATTTTCATCACTGCGTGTCCTTTACAAACGCAAACCCTCTTACCCCCATTCAAGGCATGTTTTTGATGAGATAAGTCAGAGCACACACCAGCAAGCAAAAAAATCCTTCCCCCATCTGTGCTCATTTTAGACTAAATATGAATTGGCCAAAGAGTCCACCAGTGGAAGCGTTTTTAGTGTCTGCTGGGCCGGGCTATTTGATTTGGACACAAGCTCTTGGCAGCCCGGAGTTTATACAGTAAATGAGAGTTTTGGCTGCAGCGGCCAGCAAACGAAAATTGGATGAGTTTCCTTTATCTCCCTCATTCTCTCCCTCTTGGCACCCTGGCTAATGTTTGGTTTAGTTTTCAGAACAGGTTTCATCTTGTTTTGGAGACATGTTGACTCTTGAGGCAGTGAGAAAGCAAGAAAAAGCAGACAGATAAGAAAGCGAAAGACATCATTAAATTCATCATGTGCACTTTGGCCACTACTGCATTAATTAGCATGGCAACTTTATGCAAAATCTGAAAATGTAGGGACACTGAGTCTCCTTGTACAACTACAATTTGATATACAGTAAGTGACACTAGTGTGCAAGCATATTAACATCTTTTTGTTAAAGGAGACATTTCATGCTCATTTTAGGTTCATACTTGTATTTAGTTTTTTTTTTACTAGAATATGCTTACATGCTTTAATGTTCGCTTTTGCAAATGCAAGCTGTGGGTATACTGCCTGCCCGTGGGTATACTCAGATGGGGGGGTGGGGGTGGGAGTATATTATAATGAGCCTGCATGTGACATACGAAGGGGAGACAAATCTCAATGGCTTGTTGAATCCCATGTTTTCTGATCTAGGCAGCCTACAAAACACTGACAGGGTTGTCTGGGTTGGTAGGAAGTTCACATACCCAAATAAATAAAAATGAAGCATTTCAGGAGTGACATCCAATATTGTCTCTTTCAGACACAGCGTCTGACGGAGGAAAACCTTGAGGGTTATTTTTTGTTCTTTTTCATACAGACACCACCACACACTTCTAGTGGTCATAAATGATGATTGAGAGGGATTTTTTTTTTTATGAGTCTACAGTACATTGTTTTTTTTTTTTTTAAGGATAGCATGGCATATTATACCTTTAAACCCTTGTGTTGACTTTGGGTCAAATTTTCAATTTTTGTTTTATATCAGAAAATATGGGATGTAGAAATAAGCGGTGAAAATGGGTAGAAGAAAAATTTAACAATTTAAAACGTTGGAAAAAGCAAAAACAAACTGTGAAAAAAAGGCATCAAGGTTGAAGGTTAATTAAATGTAATGTAAGAACACAACAAAAGCATAAGGAGCCAATTATTTCTATAGCCATAGCCATGTTAATCTCCTTCACTCTTTTTTTTGTACAATACAGTTAGATAGATATAATGGCTCCACTTTAGAAGCATGCCCTTTCTTTGCCCATCTCTCAACAATCTAAAAGGTATGCCAAGAAGCCAATCTAGTGCAGCCTTTTTTATTCACAGCTTTTAATGTCACTGTGCCTCATTAACCTCCTATCAGCTTCATCGCGGCACACCCATCCAATCGTCCTCTGGGCCCACACTACTGCACTGACTTTGAGCTATTCTTTATCCCCATGCAGCAGTTACAAATAGGGCGACATTTCGTGCCACTCTGATTAGAAACTGTGCCTGTGGAAAAGTTTAGTCACTTCTGAGACACAGGAATCATTTGACATTTTTTCACACTTTGGAAGATTTGTCTATAAAAAAACACGTCTACTTTCTGCATTCATTCAGGAAACGGCAGCCACACCTTTTTCCAGTTTAAACACAGTGATAACTGTAGTGCAACGCAGAACAGCAACAAATGCAGCATCAGCAGCAAATGTCGGCATCGGTCAACTTCTTGTTGATGAATAAGGAAATGAGGGAACCTTGGCCCGCACCAGTCAGTTATTAGTGGAGCCACGCAGGCACTGGCATCTGTTCTCAGCAGTTTTTCTTTTTCTGCAAACGCATTGAAGGTTGCCATATAGTGCAACCCAAGTGACAGCATTCAGGGGTTCCCCAATTAGTAATTCTAAAGGTTTAAAAAGAGAATGTAGTAAGTGGCAGATCTCAGGATTATTTTCTGATGATCAGATTTAAATCTTTTTTTTTTTTTTTTTTTGCTGTTTGTTAGCCTTTGATCATTTACTCACTGCTGATTCACCCACCGGCTAATGCAATATGACTAATGCTGGTGTTGCATAATATTTCAAATCATTAAACTTTGCTTTCCTTTCTTTGATCCTGGTAATCTTAATGACACAAGGCTCGCCCCGAGGACAGAGAGTTATCAAAAACTTAATCCGAATATCACATTTTTAAACCTTCCAATTTCCTTCTGTTGACAAGGCTTGAGCCCACCGGGTTTATTATTTTTGTAAGTGAAAACGTTAAGCTTTATTTATCATCTGTGGAAGGCACTCTCTGGGATTGAGCCACAAACATATTGTGAAATGCTATTGCTTTAACATTAAACATTCTATCTGGGACAAACAACTATCTGTTATCGCTGACTCCTTGGGCACTGTGTGTATAGTTCGAGAGTCCAGAGTCAAATTCCCTTGTATGTTTTCACACTTACTTGGCCATCAAACTCCTATGACATAGTTTGACTCACGACGGACATATTTTGTTTTTTTAATGGATAGAAATCCATGCAGCAGAATCAGAGATGTCATCTTTTTTTATGTAAAGCATTCTTCATTCGAATTCAAAAAGCATTCTAAAACTTTTTTTCACATACGCTGTAGTACTCCCCCAAAGTTGTAAACACATTGATATGTAAAGCCTGGCTCAGACTACAGGAGTTTTAAAATCCTAACAGATTTTGAAATCTGGTTGCAGCACACACTTGAGGAGAATCTTTGCAGATTTTCTTCCCTCAAATCTTAAACATGCTCACACTACAAGATTTGAAAATAGTGGGGCATCACACACTACAAGATATTCTTAAGATTTAGCACCTCACGTGACGCGATCTCACGGGGAAGCGCATGTCAACAAAATGGATACTATGTCACGGCAACTTGCTATAGTAATACTTATCCTTTGTACCAATAAAAAACAAAAGAAAATAAAACGAGCGTGGACAATAATATTATTCAAACAAAATATCGTATTTTCCGGACTATAAGTCGCACTTTTTTTCCCTACTTTGGCTGGTCCTGCTACTTATAGTCAGGTGCGACTTATATATCAATATATATATATAATTTAACATGTTAATTCATACTGAAACATTACTGTCTACAGCCTCGAGAGGGCGCACTAGGCTTGTGACAACTATATGCTGCTCCTAAAGACAACTGAGAAAGAAAAGAGATAAACTGCAGGTAGTAAAATATGCAGCCGAAAACAGTAATCGAGCAGCAGAAAGAAAGTTTGAAATGAGGTAGAAACTTGTGAGGGACTGGAGAAAAAGGTTACTCTTACTGCAATGAAGAAATCAAAGAAATCAAAGAAAGCTAATTGGCTAATCGCGGGCTGAAAGCTAGATGGCCAGAGCTGGAGGAACAAGTCCACAGGTGGGGGCTTGAACAACGTGCTGCCGGGAGGGGCTTGACAACGGTACGTCTCCACGCCCTGCTACTTGTTCTGTGTGATTTATACTCCGGAGCGATTTATAGTCCGAAAAATACGGTATGTGCAATGCATCTTTTGTTAGACCTGAATGTAGCAGATGATCACTGACCTAGATCTAATGTTTACATTTGCTAGCTAGTGCGCTAGCAACTTTGTACACTCACCCGGTAGGTCCAGATGTGAAGCGATCTCTCCCCAGCTCTTCTCTTTATCATCCCGATTATGATACTCTTTTGATGATACATTAAACAGGCACTCGTGCTGTCGCCACATCTCCACCATCCTTTCTTCAGACTCAGTTGTCCACCGGACCCGTACTACAGCTGCTTTCGCGGACATTTTCAAAAGTTTCCGTCACTTCTGGCTCCTTGCAGACCTGTCTCTCATTGGCTATTGTGGAAGTACTGACGTAATCATAGTCGTTTCACGCCCGATTATAATCCTAGATATCAAACATGTTTGATATTATCGGGGCGGCCCCGATGTGTCTGCGAGCAGATCGGGAGGTGCAAGATTCGATCTGTGAACGCCTCACATTACCAGATAATCTGCGCCGAACATCGGGACCGATCGAGGTCCTCGACAAGATTTTTTCTCAGATTCTCGGGAGGGGTAAATCGGGCATTAATCGGCCTAAAACTCCTGTAGTCTGAGCCAGGCTTAAAATTGGTGGTCTTCCCCTTTAAGAGATTAGTACTGTTTGGTTCTAGCTGTCACACAGTTTAAGAGAAAACTCCCAGTATTATTTACACAGCCATTACGTATTATAAATGTCTCGTACAAATTAAACTGTGGATATACTGTCATCATCCCTACATTTTCAGAACGATCTGATAATATAGGCTATAGATGAATGTAATGTGTTGGGTCTGGATTGAATTTTTCCTAGAAGTCTCTCAATGTCCCTTTTTGTGTTTTTAGCCATTCTCACACTAAATCAAATAAATGTCTAAATGTCAGCTTTGTTGTTGTTTGTTGATTTTATTTGGGTTCCGCCCAACTCCTCCTAGCAACACAACTGAGTATTAAAAGCTAAAAGTAGAGCCATAAACATATGGCACTGGTTTCCAAGTGCGACACAACCAACATTTTAAAACATTTCTTTTTCTTTTTTTCTTAGTAAAAGGCCACTTCACAGTGCTAAATCTAATCCAGCTAACATGTGGCCAGGAATGTGTTTTGGGGCCGAGCTATGTGTAATGACACACATGTGTGAAAGGGCAAATCTAACCACGGGGAGCTAAAGGAGCAAGCTTTAGGTGGCTTGACCTTTGAACCAGACCAAAGGCTGGTGTGAGGGAGCCACCTTTACAGAAATCACTCTCAAAATGGAAAACTGCCCTTTTAAGCTTTTATTTATTCAAAGGAAGTTTTTTTTTTTTTTTTTTTTTTTTTTTTTGAAGCACTTCACCACTTAACACTCACAATGACACTGATACATTTTCTTCTGTTGGCCATTAAGCAACTCCATTGAGGCCGTTGGGCGTGAAGAACCTCACTTTTGGTGGAGTTGTTGGAAATACATCGAAGCATGTCTTGCGTTCAGATATTTTGTTAACCGCAACAGCCAAATATAATTGAATTCCTTTTTTGATTCCATCTCTTGTACCTTTTTTTTCAGCATGCATTTTCACTTTTAAAACTAATATTTTAAACTGGAAACCAAGACTGTATTGATGATGGATGGTTGAATTCTAGTATGGGATGAATGGATGTTATGGCTGATGGATCACAAGATAGGTGGACCAATGCATGGATGGGAAGACACATCATATAGTAGGTCGACTGCTGCACTGGGGGAGGCATAAGCACAAAGTCAAGTGAGAGGCTGATTGAATGAGTGCACAGATGGATGCATGGATGAATTAATTAATTAATTAATTGACTGTACAAATGGATGCACCAATAGTGTAATGCATGAGCTGAGTGCACGGAAAAACGGCAAACTAAACAACTGGTGAATTAACTGAATTATGAATGGATGAGTTGATTCAATGTGTGATTTGGGAGCTATTGGTGACTGTTGGCTATTGATGAAGTGCCTGCGAGCTATTGGATGAAGGGCTGGATGTGTGAATACAGAGATGAACAGATAGAAGACATATTGTCTTTACCTGCAGACATAGACATACATGCAGGAAGCAAACCCAGATGTCCAATCAAATGTACAGCTCGATGCAAGGACAACCTAACCTCAACGTGAAAACACCCTAAACCCAACGTGACTGTAAGACACTGGTTTTCTTCAAGGAGCACACTGCATCAACACAGAGTTCCAGTATAATTCATCATCTCATCTGCCTCTGTGCTTTCTGATCCAGCAAGGGCACGGAAGAGGCTCAGACTCTGGCACTTGGCATGCTAACAGAGTGTGTGTGTGTGTGTGTGTGTGTGTGTGCTTACTTATCACGTATGCAGTTATTAATCACACCAACCAGTTCACAGATTCTCACACTCTTGCTCTACCAAAAGGTTGCAGCATTAGAAGTAAACATAGCCTGACATCTCATGTAATTAACATTTTCTAACCTGTTGTGTGTACTTTTTTGATCAAATCATTGATGTGGAGTAATAATTATCCAATGACATTTTTTTTTTTTTTTTCCCAAAATGACACATTTCCAATTGAAAAGTAATGTTCAGCCATCTGCTCACCACAGGAACAGCTGCCACTGGCTCTTTGAGTCCTGCTGATCTCTGTGGACTCCACCTGTGTAATTAGTAGCCGCAGTAAAAGTGGGCTTCGGCTTGTCACATAGAAACTTTTCAGTTAGTTGAGGTTTATTATAAGGCATAGAAGGAAAGTTTCAATGAAAAAAAGTCAATTACCACACACTATTAGCTCTGCATTGACCTTTCTCATAACATATATATAGAAGAAAGAAAGGTTCACTATATGTTAGATGATGAAGGTCAATATGACTGAAATGGATAGCTGAAGGCATTAGTAGATGTGGACATACCACCTGTATGTCCACAGACGGAGTCTGTCTCTCTTCTATAATTTATGATTGTTGAACAATCTGTAATTAAATGTTCCAATGATAAAGTCTTAAAGGTCCCATGGCATGAAAATTTCACTTTATGAGGTTTTTTAACATTGATATGCATTCCCCCAGCCTGCCTATGGTCCCCCAGTGGTTAGAAATGGTGATAGGTGTAAACCGAGCCCTGGGTATCCTGCTCTGCCTTTGAGAAAATGAAAGCTCAGATGGGCTGATCTGGAATCTTCTCCTTATGAGGTCATAAGGAGCAAGGTTACCTCCCCTTTCTCTGCTTTGCCCGCCCAGAGAATTTGGCCCACCCATGAGAGAGAGACATCACGGCTTTCAAACAAGCAAGGTGGCAGTTGGTCAAGGCCACACCCCCACCCTCCACCTTGCCCCCCCTCCCGTCACCTCCTCAATAGCTCCAGACACAGAAATGGCACATCCTAAGGAAAGCTCATTGTGGGACTGGCTCTAGTGGCTGTAATTCTGCACCAAGGCTGGATTTCAGGAAAGAGACTTCAGATACAGTATTAGGGGACCACTGAGGTCTATATAAAAGCATCCAAAGAGCACCATGTCATGGGACCTTTAAACTAAAATAACATAAGGATACTAGGTGTTTTCTATGGCTGCTGTTAAAGGTGATAGTGGAGAGGGGTGCAGGGTTCAGTCTGTTTCCATTTCGACACAATGTCATGATGACACTCAAGGTGTCCCTGTCATGTGTGTGAATTTCTTTTTGTTTCCCTCTTTGTGTGTTTTTGGTGGTGTTCCTGTCTGAATCAAGTACATTTAAAGTTTAAAAGCTAGACAGTTACAGTGACATGATGAACCTATTTACACTGTTTCTAATGACTGTACGTCTGTGTGCGTGCATGCGTGCATGCATACGTGCGTGCGTGCGTAAGTGTCTGTGAGCGAAAAAGACTATTTCATAGTGATCCTGTTCATTTACCTGATGTGATACGAACTAAACATATTCCTCCTTTTCCCAGAATTTCCTCCAAAATTGGCAGCAGGAGACACTGAGAAAGTAAAGTTGGGCAAGACTAATTGGGCAATGAAGACAGATATGTGAACAGGGAGACAAAGGGAAAAAAAGCACTTAGAATGAAAAGACATAAAAAGGAGGTGCGAGAAGGGAGTAAGAAAGGTTTTGTTTATCACACAGTGTGGGAGTGATATTAGGTGAAGGAGAATGATTACGAGCACTTGTGGGAGTTTAACACAGTAGGTAAGATTTACTCATCTCTTCTCTTTGCCTTTTGCTCCTCTCTTTGTCTATTCTATCCATCTCTTAACTTTAAAGGATCATTCACATGATTAGGTTTTACCATCAGGACTATTGATTGTCAACAAATCAGGCTTTATGCATCTCAGATTGACAGAAAGAAAGACCCTTTTTAAAAACACATTTACACATCAAACTATCCACAATCCATTGTCTGAAAAGTGTGCATTATGGCAGTGGTTCCCAAAGTGGGGTCGGGGGACCCCTAGGGGGTTCTTGAGGGAGTTTCAGGGGGTCCCCAGCAAAAAGGGGAATCATTATTTTTACTGTAATGCCATAACACGATGACATGATGTATGACTGTATTGTGTTTCATACACCTTCTGTAATAAAATATCTAAAAGAAAAACAAATTCAGATGGACCCTGGGACGGAATGTTAACAAATAGGGGTCTTTGGTCTATGTTGTGTCAGTTTAAGTGTCCTTGGTATGAAAAAAGTTATGGAACCACTATATTATGGTGCTGTATTATGGTAATTAAAGGTCCCATATTATGCTCTTTTTCAGGTTCATGTTTATATTTTGGGTTTCTACTAGAACATGCTGTAATGATCAAAAAACATAATTTTTCCCATACTGTATGCCAGTTGAGGTGGTTTGGGCATCTGGTAAGGATGCCCCCTGGGCGCCTCCCTAGGGAGGTGTTCCAGGCACGTCCAGCTGGGAGGAGGCCTCGGGGAAGACCCAGGACTAGGTGTAGGGATTATATCTCCAACCTGGCCTGGGAACGCCTCGGGATCCCCCAGTCGGAGCTGGTTAATGTGGCTCGGGAAAGGGAAGTTTGGGGTCCCCTGCTGGAGCTGCTGCCCCCGCGACCGGACCCCGGATAAGCGGACAAAGATGGATGGATGGATGGATGGATGGATGGACTGTATGTCTAAATATACCTGTCTGAAATGCTTCGTTTTAGCGCCTGTCTCTTTAAGCCCCCCTGCTGAAAAAGCCGGTCTTCTCTGAATGGTCAGCGTTTGTAAATAAAAAAAAAAGAAGCTAAATCGTCATCAGACAATAGCCAATGTGTTCCAAGATTGCATTTCAGACAATGAGGTCAGCCTCTTTTCCTCTCTGTTTACTGTTAACCTGCATGCAACCAAAGCCCTCTCAAACAGGATTGGTTAATACTACTCTGAATACAAATGGAAATCAGATGCTTCCGATACCAAAATGTTGTCCCATTGCCTACAGATTCTGCATTCATATGCAGATATCTGTTATAGAGTTTAGGTCCAGTGTACAGGTAGGATAGCAAGTTCACATTTTATAATGAAGAGAGTATGCAGTATGACTGCTATAATGAAGAGGGTATGGCAAATGCCATAGGTTCAGATGGAGGCAAGTCACATCAACCGAAAAAACTGACTCAATTAGTCTCGCATTGCCAGACTTTCCTCCACAGCGCTGTGGAGAAAGGTCTCGTAAGTCCACGCAGCATTCCAGGATGGGAGAAAAACATGCTCTCATTTATTGGCATTTCTTTAAACCAATCACAATTGTCTTGGGCGGTGCTTAGCGCCGGACGAACCCATGGTGCGGCTGCAAAATAGCCTCAGAAAGGAGGTTGTTTTGGTGGAACGTGTCTACGTTCAAAGGTTGTTTTAGTCGTGCAACAGAAAACTCAGATTGGACAGATAGTATAGCTAGCTGTCTGGATTTACCCTGCAGAGATCTGAGGAGCTGTTAACCGTAGTCCTCATAGACTGACCGGAGTTTAAAACACAAAGAAAGCGGAAGGTAACGGGACATCCGAAAATAGAGCCGACGGAATTTCCGGTGGAATTTCCTTCAGACCGAGAGCAATCCCAAAGTTTCCCGGAGAAAAACTATTTTACAATGTCTGACACACAATTTGCAAAGAAAAATATAACATCAAAACATAAAGTTCAGCCCACTACTTTGCTGTATCTATTCAATATCATCAGGCTGAGTGGTGTTGGGAGTGTGCTCTACAAAAGATTCATCGCCTGCGCCTTCCAGACAGAGATTTTTCAAAGATATCCATGACGGGACAATTGTGCACATTGTGTTTGATGTGGTTTTTATGACTAAGTGCATTCAATCATCCTTAGACAGGGGAGTTGATCAAGATCAAAGGGGTCATCTGCTCCAATCCTATAAATCTGGTCTTCATGATGATGTGCCGATGTGGAAAAGCATATGTGAGTCAAACTACTTAAAAAAAACAAGAAATGTCTGTCAACAGAAGCTGCATCCTCAATAACTTTTGTATAAATCTAGTAGCGGGAATTCATTGATGCCATACCCACGAAACACTAGAACCTTTACTTTCATCAGTTAAAGCTTTAGTGCGTAACTTTTTGATATTAATTAACGTTCGTTACATTCAAGCCATTCCCAAATGAGTTGCTACAAAGCTAATTAAGACTATCAGCTCCACAGAACTCTCTCTGGATTTCTCAGTATGGCTATGATCACAAACTGGTGTCGTCCAGTGACTTTTACACGCGGAAACTCGAGTGAAGATAATGACCTCTTCTGAAGAGTTCATCATGTCTTTTTCCTCAGTCTTCGTTGGCTACTAGCAACTGCGTAGAGGAGGGGTGGGGGCTGTGCGCGATCACAGAAGGCTTGTATCATGTGGATGCGCTGAAAGTGTTGTTGTCATTACTTAGAATTCCTTATGGGGGAGACAGAAACTATGCATTATAGCTTTACGTATACTCTTCATCTCGTCATAAATAATCATCAGTAATGTGAATATAATGACTGAGTAGATAATGGAAAATAACAGAACAATCTGCTACGTTCAGAAAATTACATCACTTTACTGTAACACAGGTTCATAATTGTATTTAGAGATCGTACCTGAATAGGTTTACATGGTTTAATTTTCAAAAAACACCATATTTTTGTTGTACTGCACATTGCTGCAGCTCCTATTTTCACCCTGTGTGTTTAGCTCTCTGTTTTAGCTACAGAGTGAGGCATCACACTTCTGTTCCATCTTTGTTGGTAGTCGCACAAATGCGCAGTAGCTAGGTAAGGACTACTAGCCAGTCAGAAGCAGAGTATCAGGGCGTGCCACACTAGCAACTAGGCGAGCATTATAATGTGTGTTACAAAGTGACGCACGTTTGTCTCTGAAGTAAAGGGTGACTACAATAGAGCTGTTTGGAGCATTTTGTGAACAGTGTTTTCTGTTGGAGATGGTAACTGGTAACTCCCTTTGGGGTGGACTTTGGGCTTTTTCACTTTGTAAACCAATAACATGCACAAGAAAGATATATAACACAATAAAGGAAAGGGAAAACAGCCAAAAAGCATAATATGAGCACTTTAAAACCAGAAGGCTTGCAATATCCAAAATCTAAGACAATATCTAGCCTCATTTATCCATATCGATTTAATATCAATACATTGCCTAGTCCTAGTTTGAGTCTTATTTTCCATATTATAAAAAAACCTGATGACTGATCTGTTACTTATAGAGTCAGTACAGTGTAGGCTTTGAACAAAAGATATTTGTTCTCCTCTCTCTTCTTCTTTCCTATGACGACACACTAAAGCCAGTCCTCAAATAGTCATTCCACCTCCATATCCTCCTCCTCAAAAGGGGCATTTTACGTTTTTCTGACTATCTGGTTCTCCATCTGGCTGGCATTCTTTCTGTCTACATGTGTCAGCATCTCTTTTTCAAATTTGTATCTTCATTACCTCGTTTCACTTTTCCTGTCTTCTGTCATATAAATTTCTGACCATCTCTCTGTCTGTCCATCTTATTGGTTACCCTCTTTGTACCTCTTCCTCATAAAATCTCTTTCTCTTTATTTTATATTGTGCCTCAAAATATCTCCTCTCACTGGAGGCAGTGCTGCATCTTTCCTATTACTGTAGCAATAGGCAATTTTTCAGTAAAAAAAAAAAGGGAGTGCTTCATCCCCTTGTTAGTGAGCCCTTGTCAAACGACCCTCTTTCCGCCACTGGAATTCATTGCTGCTGTTTGACATATTCAGTTAACCTAAGACACACAGGAAAGCACATTTTACATAATTCCTGTAATTGATTAATGCAAATTTTAACGGATGAATAATCAATCATTATTAAGGTAGATTCCATTATAGCCTTCCTGTCCTCATTCCAGGCTTCAAGAAGAGTCATTAATGGCAGACTAAAAGACCATCTGGGAAACTTTAGATATTTGCTGCATGTATTAGTTGTTTTTGTTCTACCTTTAGAGGCGTTTTATGTCAGCAACACATTTGAGATACAATGTACCTAAAGAAAAAGAAATTAAATTGCATTCTTTTTTTTCATCTTTTTTTAAAGGTTCCATGACATGGTGCTCTTTGGATGCTTTTATATAGATCTTAGTGGTCCCCTAATACTGTATCTGAAGTCTCTTTCCCAAAATTCAGCCTTAGTGCAGAATTACAGCCACTAGAGCCAGTCCCACAATGAGCTTTCCTTAGAAATTCCATTTCTGTGTCTGGAGCTATTGAGGAGGAGGGGGGGGCAAGGTGGAGGGTGGGGGTATGGCCTTGACCAACTGCCACTTTGCTCGTTTGAAAGCCATGATGTCTCTCTCTCTCATAGGTGGGCCAAATTCTCTGGGCGGGCAAAGCAGAGAAATAGGAGGTGACCTTGCTCCTTATGACCTCATAAGGAGAAGATTCCAGATCGGCCCATCTGAGCTTTCATTTTCTCAAAGGCAGAGCAGGATACCCAGGGCTCGGTTTACACCTGTCACCATTTCTAGCCACTGGGGGACCATAGGCAGGCTGAGGGAACGCACATTAATGTTAAAAAACCTCATAAAGTGACATTTTCATGCCATGGGACCTTTTAAAGAAAACATCAGAAATCAAAAGGGAGAAATTTTCCTTATATATGTTTTTGCTTCATGATGGCATCCACTAGTTTTGCATTAATTTGATGGGATGCCATTAGCTAGTCGTCTACGTCGATAGAGAACATTTTAATGTGGCTTTCCCTGATCATAAACGTGGAAATCGTCCTTACCAGAAAACAATAGCGCTTGGAGGCTGTAAAGCACTGTTTTGATGGATAAACCAAAGCACTGAACAAACTGAAACTTTGACCTTATGAAAGGGATCAACAAAGTTCAATGTGGTGGAAGATATTGCCTTCCCTAGAGCTAGCATGGTTAATAAAAAGGGCATTGGTCAATAATGTGGTTGTGGTCTTATTTTGTCAATTCGTTCCCTGTGTGTTACTGTTTCCCTGTTATTTGTACATGGTTACGTTTTACCCGTGTTCGTTCTGTGTTTTCCTAGTTCCATCCTTTGTGTGTTTTCATGATTCAGTGTCCTGTTTTACTTTGTCGTGTCTGTTTCTCCTGTGTCATGTCTTGTTTTACTTCGTGCTTTGTATTTTCCTGCCTTTGTGATTGTCTCTCCTGCCCTCATGTTTCTCACCTGTTCATCAGCCCTCGTGCCACCTGTCCCTCGTTACCACCCTTGTTACCTTGTGTATTTAGTTGATGTGCTTCCTTTGTTTGTTGTCAGATTATTGTATTTATCACCCCCTAAATTGTGCCATTTCTTGTGGTTTTTGATTCCCTAGTCTTCAGTTTTCTCAGTGTTTCTGGAACTCTTTTTGCCTGCCTGCCTCAGGAATCCCTTTGTTGAAAGCCGTTTCTTTAATAAATCCTCTAAACCTTCCACTGCCTCCTCGTCTCTGCACTTTTGGGTCCAAGCAACATAATGACGGTTTTCCCTATGGATGCTGGACCGTACAAAGCAATGTAGCCCACTGTCCTCCTACCTTTAGTCAATATTAGTTTCTTTTGATGAACTACAATCCTTTCCTAACCTTGACAGTTCTTGTTGAAGTTTAGTTTGGTAAACTTAACAAAAACCTTTTCTTAACCTGCCACATCAACTAACACCCATATGAATTATTTAAATTATATTTAAGTTATTTATAACAAATTTGGAAAGCACCGACAAGTTTGCAAAGTTATTCATGGAAAAACCAGCAGCACAAATACATGACTGGGAATTAAATCAAGCTCAAAACTTATATTCAGTCTCCAGTGAATGCAAATTTTTGGGAGAGTGTGTAGACTTTTATTCTGCGCTCAGCAGCCAAATAAGCTACTAGCTACTCTACCCAGACAGTTGGTGCTCAGCAGGAGTCGGGAGAGAGGACGACAGCCAAGCTGAGCTCAAACGCAACGTTTTAGAGTTTGTTTTTAAGATTCATAACTAACCACTAAAGCTATATGGTAGAAAATCCAGTCCGTAAAATCTGATCTGGGGTAATGACAATCATCACAAACAACTATATAATTCCTTTTAAACGTTTTGGTTCACACTGTGGCAGGCATTTCCTGCTTTCCCACTGATTAATTGGATTGGGGAGACATTTAAAAATTGTCTTTCTTCTATTTGGGTCACAGTAGAGGTACAACTTTTGAGGATTTAAAAAAGCCACATCTCTCATCTCAGTCACACCTTTCAAAATAAATAAACTCCAAATCTTGAGTCAGAGACAAAAAAAATAAGTACTATGCATCAGCCCTTGGCCTATTTTTTAGCTTCCTTGCTGGTGTGAAAAGACACAGGAGAGAGGAGACAAGAGTTACTTCAGACATTTAAACATCACTAACAACAAGCTGTCTTTATGCCTTCATGAAATATAAAATGGTGTTGTGTCAACTAGACAGCGTCAAGTGGTATTTAGATAAATATTAAATGGTGAGAGACAGAGAGAATAAAAATTACACAGCATCTTTCAAGGGGGTTTGCTCTGTTTTTTTTAGGCTTCTTAGTCTCTGGCAAGATAAAATTGTGTACCTCTAGCACATTCAAATAAATATTTCATTGTGTCAGCATCAGCTTTCTTGTCAAATGATGAAAGTGTTCCCTGAAAAGGATCCGGCAAAGATGTGAGCACTTTGTTCAGACAGACAGTTTTGCTGCCTCTGCAGCAGTTAACCTTTTTTCGGAAATTTTCACAAGAGGTAAATTGAATTCTGTGGGAAGACGTTTTCAAACGGCTTTGGGTAATGTGTACATTAAGACAGTTAGGTTGACACAAATCATACTTCAAATCAGAGATTAAACATATGACTGTCACTACATTTGCTTAGACAGAAAACAAATGTGTTTTTATTTGTGAGGAAGGCTCTTGAAGGTTTTACCTACTCCTAGACATATTTTGTGTACCATTGGTGGATTACTGCTGAAAGTATGTTCTAACACGCTGATCCTTTCTAAATGCCTCTCAAGCGGCCCCGTTCCTTAAAATGACTTTGAGTTATATATTTTTGGGACACAAGTATGGGGGTGTAATGTGTAGCCTGGGGAGATGGAAGCTTATTAGACACCAATGACAGCATTTACTTACAAAGCAAATGCAGGCAGTATTTCCTCTGTTAACCTGACAGCAAAGAGCAGGGAAAGATAAATAATTGTGTTTCCACCATTGTAACGTGGCTCAGGTTTCAAATCCATTCAGACATGAGCTTGGTTTGCACAGGATGTGCCATCGTTTCTGCTAAACCGGTACGCACTGTATTTGTAAGGAAGTGGGGTGAAGGTCAAGAGGGAACCAGGAAGCAAAGATGAAAGGGGAGAAGAAAGGAAAGAAACACTGGGAGAGTGTATACCCACTCGTGGTCCACGTTGAGTTTATTTACATTTCAGACATTTGGTCAGCTCAGTGGGGCCAACCATCCTGCATTCTGTTTTTTGAGGAGGTATACCGAGGTCCCAGTGGGTTTAAACTTTTAAACAGGGAAGTGTAGCTGCTTGTCAATGAAACAGCCAACTGATTGCCAACTGTCTCTGCCATATGTGTACTTCTCATTTCTTTCAAGTGCCCACCTCACACCTTTGCTTCATCAAGCCTAGTCTGGCTTTGCCAGACCTTCTTCAACAGCGCTGCGGAGGACGGTCTGGCTAGTCCACACAGCATTCTGGGATGGGAGAAAAACGTGCTCTGTTTTTTTGGCATATCTTTAAACCAATCACAATCGTCTTGGGCGGTGCTAAGCGCCAGACGGAGTCACGGTGCCACTGCAAAATAGCCTTGGGAAGGAACTTGTTTTGGTGGAACGTGTGTACATTCAAAAGTTGTTTTAGTCGTGCAAAAGAAAAGTCAGATTAGACAGATAGTCTAGCTAGCTGTCTGGATTTACCATGCAGAGATCTGAGGAGCAGTTAACCATAGTCCTCAGAAATCAACCGGAGTTTAAAATTACAACACAGAGAAAGCGGAAGGTAACGGGACATCCAAAAACAGACATCCGAAAAGAGTGACATCCGGCGGAATTTCCGTCAGAACGAGAGCAATCCCAGAAGTGGAACGTCATAGACTCAATCAACACAGAACAAATGTTGACAGAAAAAAACTATTTTACAATGATTGACACACAATTTGCAAATCCGGCTGAAAAGAGTGATATCATATCTCGGCGGCACCAGAGCAATCCCGGAAGTGGAACGTCGTGGATAGAGACTACATCAAGCCCCATTTTGGATGCATTTTGGTCCTCCTCCCAACAAGTCCTCTAAACCATACAACGAAATAGGTTGTTTATTCCTACCCTATTATACGACCCACAGGAGCGTTTCATAAATTAGTGCCCCAGCAGTGGCAGGAAATACACACAGGAGCGTTTTCTGTCCTCTTTTTTTAAACCAGAGAATGTAACCGTCGCATTTTAAACATGTTAACGTTGTGAAACAGTCGCAGTTTGGATAGGTTAAGGCACCAAAACAACTCAGTTAAGTTTGGAAAAAGATCATGGTTTGGGTTCAAATCAGACGTTTCTTCAATTACAGTTACACATGTGACGCAGAATGTGACATAGCTCAGTTTGTTCACAAAAATAAATTAAAAAAAACTAGCCATGTAATTTATTTTTCAAATGGGACACTTAACCCAGTCTCCTGAGTGAAAGTCCTGTTTTTTTTTTAACAATCCACCTCCCCAACCTACCTCCTTGCCTGCATATGTGGCGCTCTTATACATCGTCACCTTACTTTCTACTGTGCTCCCCTTATTATTACTATGACCACTAGAAGGCGCAGCCATTGGTAACCTTAAATATAAGTAGTAATGGCTGCTTGAACAAACGACTTATGTGGTCCTTTTTCTCTCCCACCCTCTTCCTCTCCCCTATGTTTCCCCCTGCTCCTCTTCACCTGCTCTTCTAGGTTTGTCCCAGGGGCGATTCTAGGATCAGACCTTTCGGGGGGTTCAGCCTCTAATGAGAATGTGACATGGATACAGTGCCATGCAAAAGTGCTAATCTTCGCCATGAAATAACCAACTTCTTCTCTGGGGACTACCAACGTTAAACTTCACAACCGTCTCCTGCTCTCCCTCTGACTGATCAGATAGACTCATCTAAAGGCGGAAGTCTGGCACAACCTCCTCTGATTGGCCAAAACTATGTTTCTGTCAACCCTTTCCTCGACGGGGTTACAGATATGTAAAGTTATTATTTTTATTGACATGCTTTTAATTAATTGAAAAAAGTAAGATTTCTTTGGCTGTATTATTGCATTTTCTGTAATTTTTGTAGTCTTTCCAACTTTTGTGCAGATTTCTCCAACGTTATCATTTCTTTTTCATTAGTTACGTTTTTAAAAGTCAACTCACAGCAACCTGTTTCACAGCCTGAATATGAAAACTCTCTGCTTCTGTGGGAATTTCTGATTCTCAAAGACAACAAATCTGCCACATTCTGCTCTGTCGCGTAATTGCCATTTGTAAAGCAGTCTTTTGGGTTTGGCGCACAACTAGGCGGGCCAACATTTATTGTGAACCTAAACTGATATGCAGGCCGGATCAAAATTTGTCAAGTGCCTGGTTCGGCCCGCAGGCCTTGAGTTTGACACATGTGCTCCATAGCCTCCCTCTCCGTAACATCTACTGTACATTCTATTCCTGTGTAATGGTACAATATGTATCCACTCTGTCATTTTAAAAAGCAGTGACCTGAGCATGAAGATCCCAAAGATGATGTGTTCTATGTTTCAGTTCTATTTTTGAGGTGGAAATGTATAGGGAAAGGGAAAGATGTTTTGACATTGCCTTGGAAAAAGCTTAGAAAGTGTCTAAGCTAAAGTGACAACCAGGGCACCTGTGCCTACTGTCGCCATTGAATAGGCATCGATATTGCTTTCAAAAGTTTCAAAAGTATGTACAAGTAGATTAGAATTAGAATTATTTCCTGGTGTCTGGTTCAATTTCCACACTTGCAGAATAAAAGTGCAGCAACCTCATTACTACCACTCAGGCCTTTAACCATGAACTCCTTTGGCTCAGTCGGCAGCTTCCTGATGTGAATTTTAAACTATGTTACCTTACTTTCACACAGACAGACTCAGAGGCTGGAAAAATGACGTGTTATTTTGAATGAAATTACAATTTCACACTGCACAATTTACAATGGAAATTTACAGTGCCAATGCAGGAAGTAATATTAATAATAATTATTATAAACGTTATTTGTGCAGCATGTTTATCTTTTTTAATAACCATAACCATAATCTTTACCTAACCTTAGCCAAGTGCTTGAGTTGCCTCCCGTAATTCTACTCATATTTTATTTGCCATAGCCATGATCTTTCTCCAACTTTAACCACACAGTTAGTAAAATTAAAAAATGTAGGCATTGGATGTAAAAAAAAAAAAAAAAAACACATATTAGAAGATACATATAGTCTACTGCAAAGCAAAGATAGATGTACATAAGTAAAAAAAAAAAAAAACTGCAGCAATTAACTTCATCTTGCGCCAATTTTTTGGCAAAACAAAAGAAAAAAACGTTTTAACAGGGCCTCACTCGAAACAGAGGGCATTGCTCTCCCTACATTTTAATAATGAATGAATACATTTTCTTTTTATGTCCCTAGCTTTGACAGCTTTGTGAAGGTAGGATAATATCTTGGTGATGTAAGACTTGGCAATGCTGGCATATACCTGGACAGATAATGTAATGGTACCATAGGTTACAGTGAGTTTTCACAGTCCACATAAAAAAAGACTGCACTGTGCTCTATTCATCTCTGCCATTTATAAAATACTGTAATGCATCAGGCCTTCACTTCTGTGGGGTAATCGAAGTTGGTGGGTGGAGTTGGAGTGGCTTTACCCAGGGGATCCACCCCACCACAACAACATAAAACTAAATACAACAGGCACTTTTTCTACAAATTACAGACTCAAATTTTAAGCTCAATAGCTAGGCCTAATGGGGACAGAGCGGAACGTGTCATACTCTGAAAGTCACGCCCATCGAAGAGGAAAACAAAGGCCTGAAACACTAACAAAATGCCTGTAGCTACCAAAAACATTAGATTTAACCATTTCAAATGATTATTATAGCAATCTATGTCTACCTGAGAGGACAAGTTAGCTGTTAGTAAGCTAACGTTAGCTATGTGTTAGTATGCTAAGGCACTTAAGCACATAATACTGCATAGCTTTCTAATTCATCCATATTCCACTATAACACAAGTTGCATAACGTCAACATGATTTAGATTAACTTACAGACAAATAGTTAGCCTAAAACTGACTAACTATGTTATATCAAATGTCAGTGCACACGTAACATTAGGCATACTGAGTGTCAGGATCCCACAGTTTTCCTGCTGATGCCTCACATATCGCCTGTATCCACTTCTGTCAAACTAAACGCTTGTTTTTTTAGGTTCAGCAGCCTATAAAAACTAAGTTATGGGTTCTTTACATAGACTGTATGGTTCTTCACCCAGTTGTTAGTGCATTCCATCACACAGCAGCATTTAAGTATTTTGCTGTTGTTTGCTATCAGACGGAAATGACAAGGAGGCACCTGCACGCAATACAAAGTCAGTGGAGAGCGACAAATTGTTTTCCCCTCCAGTATGGTTAGGACTTAAATGTGTGCTGTTTCTTTACCACTTTTAAGAGTTTGACTCCGGAATGCAACTTACAAATTTGGATACCCCTCGATAGTTAAATTTCAATCCAGTGAATAACACAGCTAGTTACCTTGGTCTACATCTGTCTGGATTTGGTACTGAGGCAGATGCAAAAGAGGCTGATTTCTTTCAAGATGCTTATTCAAACGCACTCTCTCTCTCTCTCTCTCTCTCTCTCTCTCTCTCTCTCTCTCTCTCTCTCTCTCTCTCTCTCTCTCTCTCTCTCTCTCTCTCTCTCTCTCTCAATTTGCTTTATTGGCATGAACAATGAAAACATGTTGTTGCCAAAGCAGTTTACAGAAAATGCATATATAATACATATCACATATTAAATACAGTAGGTGTCACATAGATTCTATACTGCACTGATAGTTACACAACACACTACATTACAAAACAATTACATAACACAATATAATACTAATAATAAAGTTTTGTACAATAAAATTACTGTACAATCCTAAACCAATCTGTAATGTTGGGATCTTATAGTGGTGAGTCCCTCAGGTTGTGGCAAGCAGATACATATTTAGCTCGCTCTCTCTCTCTCTCTCTCTCTCTCTCTCTCTCTCTCTCTCTCTCTCACTCTCACACACACACACACACACACACACACACACACACACACACACACACACACACACACAAAAGTTGTTTCAACTTGGGATGCCCTTACGTATACACGCTCACCTGGTTGAGCGTGTATACTAAGGCTCAGTCCTTACTGCAATGGCCTGGGTTTGAGTCTGACCCGCTGCCCTTTGCTCCAAGATACCCCCTTTCTCTCCCCCCTTTCTTGTCTTCAGCTATCCTATCTAATAAAGGCCAAAAAAGTCTTTAAAAAAAGTCTACCCCAAATTTACCCATAACCACCATGCCTAACACCACTACAGACTACATGTGTCAAACTCAAGGCCTGCGGGCCAAAACCGGGCCCCTTGCAGATTTTGATCCGGCCCGTATATCAATTTGGCTTCACAATAAATTTTGGCCCGCCTACTTTTGCGCCAAGCCAAAAACACAGGAAAGTGTTTTTTTTTAAAAAGGCAATTACTTAACATTCAAAGCAGAACTCTGAGGCTCAGACATTCCCCCAGAAGCTGAGAGTTTTCATATTCAGGCTGTGAAACAGGTTGCCGTGAGTTGGCTTTTAAAAATGTATCACTGTTTTGCTTGATTTGCTAAATTCTATGATTGCTAAGGAACTCTGTTGATGACTTTTGTAGGGCTTCACGACAACAAAAATGCGTCAAAAAGCATACAAAAATGTCGGAAAAAGCAACAAATTTACAAAAAGGTGACAAATGTCTGAGAACGCCACGAAAAAATCAAAACAAAAACAACAAAAATGAGGAGAAAAGCTACCAAAATGTTTAAAAAAAGTGACAAAAAGCACGTCAATAAACTCTCCATGTCTGGCCCTTGGTGTGATTCTCTTTTTCCAGTGTGGCCCTTAGTGAAAATGAGTTTGACCCCCCTGCTATAGACCATCCTCTTTACCCTCTTTCACTCCTTCACATCACATCATTACACTGCCTTCCTCATATTCACTCTCCTGCTCCCCTCCTCCTTTCGCTGCTGTAATTTGCCTGCATTCCCCCTCCTCTTCCTAGCCTTCTCCTCTACCCCCCCCCCCTCCCCTCTGCTCTGCGGTCGGGAAACCTGAAGAAAACCATTGCAGTTGGAAACCGCTGCCAAATAAAAAAAACCAACTTGTTACTCTTAGAGTTTAAGCTCCTGCCAAATAAAAGCCCCTGCTCACAGGCCTGTAGGCAGTAAAATGTGGTAACAGAAACCCAGGCTTGTAAATCCCATCTTGATTGAAGGGGCTTGCTAAGAATGGGATGTGACGCACGCACATCCCTTTTCTCTGTCCATTCTTATTTTTCAATCTTTATGTTCTGTCTCTTTCTGCTGGTGTCTATACTTTCATATCTCCTGTCTGCTACTGTCCATTCTGCTTCTACAGTCACTCCTTTCCTCTGATGCTATTGTGTCTTTTACCCTCCTGTATCCTCTTAATAAACATCTCTCTCTGTTTATCTATTTTACTTTATCTTTCTTTACAGTATCTCTGTCTGGAATCAATGTTTCTTAAAGCTAGATCACAACAACTTGTTTCCTGTTTACTGGATCCTGAGCATCAGGTCTCTCCAGGACGTTTTGCTCAGATTATTTTATATATTAAAATAAACACTCCTAAAAGAGACTGTAATGACCTTGTTTTCCAGGCCTTATCTTCCAAGTCATCCTTCAACAAGATCTGATAGTGTCAACAGCCAATGGGAAAAGAAAGATGTTTCTATGTGTTTAAATGTAGCGAACAACAGTTAGGCATTTTAGGTACAAAATGAAGCTGCATTTGTGACCTATATCATTTGCCCCAGATTTATTCAGGGCCCATTTTGGATTTAAGTTTATATTATGTCCCAGCTAAGGAGAGCACATGTCAATCATTTATCCTACAGTCTGTTTGAAATTAGACCTGTCTTTCTAGAATGCCTCTTGAGCTTTGCCAGACCACAATGAGAATTTGTGGGCTTGCTTTGTAAGGGTAAAAAAAAAGAAAAGAAAAAAGATGGACGATGTGTGACGATGTAACAGAGTACAGCATAGGACTGAGAGTTCGGCTCATGTCCGACACAGCGCCATTCATTCCAGCTAACACCTTTTTTTAAGCCTGAATCAACAACCAAAGTCAATAGTTTTACCCACATTAGAAAACAGCAGCTCAGACTTTATTCCATACAATGACGTTTGGGCACTAACGTGGCTGTTTCAGTGCTCGAGTGAAGGCTGCGCTGTATCACTACAAAGGGCTTCTGCCACCTATTGAAGGTATTATATTTGTTAACGTTTATCAGAAAGTCTTGCTCAGTACAGCATGTCTCAGATTTGACTCAGATTTAAGACTGTGAAAGATACACATTGGCCAATATTTTAACTTTTAAAAGTTTAAAATTGTAATTTATACATGTAAATGTGTTTAATGACAACATTCATTGGTGTAGTGTTTCTCATTCTCGCATTTGATGCCCCCGTCTTGTCTAACATGAAACCAAACATTTTGCCTGAGCTGCCCTTCATTACACGTTATCGTCTCTCTACGTCTTCTGTCTCTCTCAGACACACAGGGGTGGGCCATCGCATATATTGAGGGGAAAAGACTGGTGAGAAAAAGGCTTGTGAAAGCATGGTCACTGTTTCTAATCCCTCGGGTGAATCTGGGAATAAGGAGAGAGAGAAGGAGCTTTCTTCCTTCATTTTACCAGTGAGCTGCTCTTGAGGGTGAAGTGCTTAATCCCTAACTGCTCCAAGTGGAACCATTCAGAGCCAACAGTATAATACTGCAGTTGTACTTGGTAGCTCCCAGGTGTGAAAAGTGTGTGACTGAGTGATTTTGAAGGAGTTGCTGAAAAAGGAGCATATGAATTCAGCTCATCTTCTCTGAGCGAAGAAAAGTAAAAAAAAAAAAAAAAGGGAAGACGGATACACACTTCCCAGGCTTCCCTGACTAAGTGTGACACACATTCACAGGCGCACGTGTTCAGTCCGACTACACTGTCAACCAACTGCTCCAGTTTCCTCGGGCATGGACTGCTTCAACTCATATCATAGACCATCTCATTTATTCCAAGACAATGATGCTGACATGTTTGGATTAGTAGGGTGATTTGTTTCAGCATACCAACCCTCATCATTTCTCCCTAAATTGTATCGACAAACGACAAGGCTTGAGTACACCAAATGATGAGCTGTATTAGCAGAGAAGGCAGAAACTAAACACAAATGTCATGTGAGAAAGGGCGCTAAGAGGAACATGGTGGAAGGGAATTGTGTAGGAACACAATATGAACAAAACGAGCCAATATAGATGTTCTTGGCTTATGATAGGGATGCTGTATCTCCATACTCAGTGAGGTCCCTTACACATGAAAATGTGTCTTAATAAGACAATGGCAATTTAAAAACGCAATTGTACTGAGTGAGAAAAATTGTGTAATTTAACTAATTTTGAGACTGTCCTCCCCCCAAAAATGACCCCATAGGTTGCTTGTACAAGCAGCTTATTTCACAGAATATTTATGGTTATAGTGACAGCGACCTCTAGCGGCCTTAGTAATAATGACGGGAGCAAAGGAGGAATTAAGGTGACATAGTATTAGGAGCGAGAATGTCCACGTAGGGAGGAGGTCGAGGTGGAAGGGTGGAACAAACAAACAGGACTTTCACCCAGGAGACTGTTATGTATCCAGTGTGAAACCAAAACTCAACTTTAACTTATTTTAACTTACTTACGCAAGGTAACATTATGTCACATGGTTATGTCACATAGTTACGTCACATATTTACTTCCCATAACTACGTCACATAGTTAACGTCACTACGTCGCCTAGTTACGAATGTGACATAGAACATACGTAACTGAACTTACAAGTTAACTTGCGCACAAAACTTAAAACAAGTCAGCGTTACATACATGAGTTAAGTAACAAAAAACCTAGTGCTGTCAAACGATTAAAATATTTAATCGCGATTAATCACATTAATGTCATAGTTAACTCACGATTAATCGCAATTAATCTAAAATTTGTATCTATTCTAAATGTCCCTTGATTTATTTTTGTCCCATTATATTTTTTTCATTTTAATGCTCTTATCAACATGGAAAGGTGGATCGGCTTGCTTTGTGCAAATGCTTTTTTTTTATTGAAAACAACATTGGCATATACGTAGTGTTCAATTTCACAACATTCTCACTTGGAACTAATAATCTGTCACATAATGTAACACTGTTACAAGGCTCCAGACTAACTTTTTTCACTAGGAGCACAGTGGCCCCCAACTGAAAATTTTTGGGGCACAACCAGACAATTTAGGGGCACACAACGTAAATCAACATGCTTACCAAATATTCACATTTATACTAATTTCCACTGTATTACTAATAAATACTTTGATAATAGATGCAGAAATTACAAGGTGCTCCTTCAAATTCAGTGCCACTTTTGAAGATGCTACATATAAGGTAAACTGACAGCCCCATCGCTGTCATGACAGTAAATATATATGTAAATTTTGTTTATTATTGTATTTGTATAATTTTTTTTAGCCTATTTTATTTTCATTAATGTTTCATGTGAAGCACTTTGAATTGCCTTGTTTCTGAAAGGTGCTGTAGAAATAAAGTTGCCTTGCCTTACAGCCTCAGCCTGTCAGTCAGTCCCCAGGGTCAGAAGCCACTGTGCCTGGCTGCTTGTCTCAGAGGAAGTGTAACGTCAACAGCACCGTGATCGCTTTCGTCTCGCCATTAATATCATATCGCAGCAAATGCTGTCTGCGTGAAGTTATGAAAAACTGTAACCACACTTGAAACCACTTTATCTGCATCACCGTGACTATGGTTCCCCCGACTAAAAAAAACCTATATTTACGTTTCCAATGGTGGCGCCACATTCCCACGCAAGGAGCTAGGTTGGGGTGGTGGATGGTTCAAACAAAAGCGGGACTTTCACCCAGGAGGCCGGGTTTAGTGTCCCGTTTCAAAATCAAAGTAGACGGCAATTTTCTTTTGTTTATTTCACGTAACAAACAGAGCTGTGTCACATTCCGCATCACATGCGTAAGCAGAATTGAGCTAACGTCTGATTTGAACCCAAACCAAGTCCTATTCTCAGACCTAACCAAGTATTTGTATTGCCTCAACTTAACTTCTTAGAAAATTTTGAAAACTGCTCCCGTAAGTCGTATAGGAACAAACAACCTATGTGGTCGTATGGGTGGGAGGACTTGTGGGTCATTTTATACCAAAATTAGAGACCTGCTTATTCCATTTAAGACCAAGAAGGTGGATCACATCACTACACTTCTAAAGTCTTTACGCTGGCTTCCAATGCCTCAAAGAATTGATTTCAAAATACTTTTGCTGGTTTATAAATCACTAAACGGTTTAGGGCCAAAATACATTTCTGATCTGCTACTACACTATGAACCACCCAGACCTCTCCGGTCATCTGGGACGTGTGTGCTTTCTGTCCACAGAGTCAGAACTAAACAGGGGGAAGCAGCGTTCAGTTTTTATGCTGCACATACTGTATCTGGAAAAAACTCCCAGAAAACTGCAGGTCCGCTGTAACTCTGTTCTTTTAAATCAAGGCTTAAAACTAATTTCTTTAAATAATTGTTAATTTCTTATACTGCACTGTAACTTTTATTCTGGTATTTTATCTGTTTTTAATTTTTTTCATCGTTTTTAACTGCTCTTTAATGTTTTATGTAAAGCACTTTGAATTGCCCTGTTTCTGAAATGTGCTATACAAATAAAGCTGCCTTTGTAATGAGGGTTTCTTTTGTTGATGAAGGGCAGTTCGGAATTGGTGTATTTAATCACACTCCCGTTTACAAATAAACTTTGGATTTGAGATTTTTGTCTCCAGAACTATTGCTTGAATTTAAATAAATCAAAGCCCTCACAAATAGTGCAGCAATTGGCGCTAATCATGCAAGCAATGGTGAGATACATTATCTTTTGCAATAACCAAACCCCTTTTTTATTATGGACACCTACAGTCGTGAGCACACACACACACACACACACACACACACACACACACACACACACACACACACACACACACTCATACACACTCCTTTCACCACTCTTGCTCTTCTCACCCTAACCAAGGCTCTCTGTCTTTACATCCTGGTCGCTCTAACCAAAATATTGACGTTCATTAGTCAGATGCATGTCAAAGGAAGCCAAAGGATTAGATTCAGATGGCGGATGGGAAGCCAGAGGGCTGCTAATGAAATCTGGACCGCAGAACCGAGGCTGAGGGATCTGAGGGATGGAAGTGTGGTGACACACACACACACACACACACACACACACACACACATAAAATGCTCATTCAGGGGGATTCAGACACACACACACACATACACACACACAATGCTCATGCAGAGCGATTTACACAAAAACACACACACACACACACATACATGAAAGAATGTATACAGAAACACACATGCTTAAGGACACGCTCATCTATGTACACAAAAACAATTGGTATATGCACATGGACTCACACATTCATGCACACATTATGATAGTTTCCCAGAGACATGCAGGGACAAATGTGTTACCACACACACACACACACACACACACACACACACACACACACACACACACACACACACACACACAGAGTGAGGCAGAAGACCGCAAGGCTCTGTGTTGAGGTTAGGCTTCGTTTCATCTCTGGCTGAGGCCTAAATCTCCTCAGACAGAGGCCTCGCTTTGACACATTTCCCCTGCAGCCAAGCTCTCACCCTGGCATGTGTGAAGCTCTGAAGTTGTGGTTATCTCTGGGCTTTCTCTGCATTTTACTTTCTTTTTTTTTTGTATTACTCTTTTCTCTAATAAAAGGGCTCTTTTCTTCTTTAAGTGTTTCATCTGCGTGTCTCTGGTGTATCTCACTGTGTGTCTTTATGCGTGTTAAAGGGGCTGCATGAGCTGTATGCATGCATCTGAACGTGTGTGTGTGTGTGTGTGTGTGTGTGTGTGTGTGTGTGTGTGTCTTAATGCGAGCAATGTATGTCTAACATTTCCCTTTCATTGTTCTTTTGTGTTCTCTCAGTCTCTCACTCGTCCCTTAACACACAGCAGGATATTGAACTGTGGCGCTGGCTTATGGAGCAGGCAAACTGATATTCATCTGGGATAAATATAGAAAACAGACACTTTGTTAGGCCCCAAACTATGAAAGTTTATAAGAACAAGATGCCTTTGAAGCAGATGGGCTTTGATTTTGAAGGCTGATAGCACTATGCAGTTGCATTTTGTTCATAGCTTAATAATGCGGGCTCTGTTGGGGTTTTTCGCATTTTGCAGAAAATCTGACTATAAGTGTATGTTGTAGTTTTGGTTAAAATTCAGATTCTGCTGTCATTTTGTACACACAGCGTTTTTGGTCTAATGGTCAGTCACTTGAGAACAATGTTACTCAGTTGAAGACTTAAATCAGTCAATTTTTTGTCACGTGAAATATAATTTCAGTGAAATGTAATGTAATCCTTCAGTTCCTTCAATATATGCATTAACAAAAGGTAATAATAATAAATGTACACTACCGGTCAAAAGTTTGGGGTCACTTAGAAATTTCCATTCCAGACAGAATACCAGCAGAGATCAGTTGTATTGTTTTTTTTAATCAGGGCAGCAGTTTCCAGATTACATTATGTGCTTACATAATTGCAAAATGGTTCTCGACTGTTGTAGACAGAAGTGGCTGAAGAAATGCTTGAAATTCCATGCTTTTTGGTCTAAACGTCATACCCAAATTAAAAGTGGTACAGCTCCCATATACTTTGACACTTAGGGGTGTGCCTGATATCATTGGAAAGGAAACACTCAAGTTGTGTCAGGATGATTCTAGGCCTTACTGACACAGAGTTACAGAGGCTAGAATGGAGATTTTTTATTTCTGTCCAAGTTATAAATTTGTAAAATTATTAAAATACACTGCTGTAAACACATCTGACAGGTGACAGAAAACACAGCATTAGCCACGTCTCAGCTTACTACAGAAAAAAATTCAGAAGCTAAAAGACTCAAAAATGGATTTTATATGAATTCTTTTCTACAAATATGTCTGTGCGTTTTTTTATTTCTATTTGAAAAGTGCAAATAAAAAAGCCAAAAAACTACAAAATACAACACTTCTCAAATACACAAACAAACCCACATCAATCACCTTTACAATGATATCAGGCACACCCCTGAGTGTCAAAGTATATGGGAGCTGTACCACTTTTAATTTCGGTATGACGTTTAGACCAAAAAGCATGAATTTCAAGTGTTTCTTCAGCCACTTCTTTCTACAACAGTCGAGAACCCTTTTGCAATTATGTAAGCAAATAATGTAATCTGAAAACTGCTGCCCTGGTTAAAAAAAACAATACAACTGATCTCAGCAGGTATTGTGTCTGGAATGGAGTGGAATGGAAATTTCTAAGTGACCCCAAACTTTTGACCGGTAGTGTATATCGTAACTGTCAGCCAGAAACTTTGATTCTCCATATGTCATAATTAAAAAAGATTTTTTTTAAATCAATGTTATTGATAACGCTTTACGTCTGTCTATGGGTTTTTACGAATATTTAAACAGTGACGAGGAGATTTCATCTGACTTTGTCTGAGTTAAATAACCAACCCGTTCTCAATCAAAACTCGTAAAATACAGACGCTTGGTCAGTGGCTCTCAGCGTCCGATAAATCCCCCTTCAGCGTCTGTATGGAACGCACCGGGCGTAGCAGCAGCTCGACCGCGGCGCTGTAAGATGACGTAGTATTAAGAGCGACAACGGTAGCGAAGTAGTGTCCCGTTCTTGTGGCGCATGTCAGTCAGTACGTCCAAACCCAGTGACACCAAGAGTCCTCCAGTATTTGAAGGGATTCCCAGAATTTCCTCAGGCGTTTGAGGTGAAACACCCTACAGGTCTCACCCTAGTCTTTCTCACCACTGAGTCAGTATTCAGGTCGAGTTCATCCAAATTATAACCAGCTGAAACAGTGGCCAATGCAGCATTCCAAGAGTGTGTGTGTGTGGAGGGGTGGGGGGGACAAGAATAAAAGTAATGAATGTGATATCATAACAATATCTATATCGTCACCTTCCTAAAATAATAACCCAAGTCATTTTTTAACAAAAAAGATTTTGTTGCCTAAATCATCTCCTCATGGTGCAGGCCACCTCTGGTAAAATTGCTTACATCCTCAGTTGAACAGGTCATGTGATTCTACACTTTTAGTATAATTGCCTATGTCAAGCATGTGACTTAGGCAGTTTTATTTTTTGTGTTTTCTGAAAAACCTGAAAAAATGAGTTAGGCAATTATTTTAGGAAGGTGACGATATGATGAATTCAGTATCAATACCAAAACCCAACTGCTGGCCTACAGTTAACACTCTGGAATCACCACTCTAGCCAACTAGAGAAGATACTGTACCTGATTGCCAAACACTCTCATTGAGTCAAAAGTATTTCTTCTGAAAACGGTTCACAGTGAGGTTTCTGAATTCTTTTTAGAATACTGAGTGCAGTGTCTCTGGAAAGACACATGTTGCTGTCAGAGGCTATCTCATGCTCGATGGTGTTTTAAGCCCCCAACGTCTCCTTCCAGGCAGCGCTGCGACCGTAGACTTCAAGGCACCTAACTGCTGCCTCTCTTCGCATCTCTGCACTTGGGTCCAAGCCACACCTCTGACACATTTGCACAAGCTGTATACAGAGTCTGTACTACACTCAGTATTCATATTTAATCCGTATTTTTTTTGTACTCTTTATTGTATTTTGTATGGTTATAGTTTGCGTATTCAATGTGTAACTCTATGTTGTCTCGTTTTAGGCCTCGTCTTGGCCAGGTCATTGTTGCAAATTAGAATTTGTTCTCAATTGGTTTATCTGGTTAAGTAAAGGTTAAAAAAGTTGCCTTTTTGTACGTGCACTCCGTGTATGATTGTATGAGTGTCCATATTTCAACAAAACACCAGCTTCATACAGTTCGCTGAGCATTGAAAAGACAGCTTACTAGAAAAATCCAAGTATTCACTTTCTTTATCAGATAGTTATCAATGGCAGATAATGAGATGAAAATGAATTTTGCAATGATTGCTTTACTATCTAAAATATGCTAATGCAATCATCCTTATCCAATTACTTCATTTAGGAAATCAATGTACCCTTATTTATCCAACATTATGCCGCTAATGGCTATTGCATATGCATTGAGCATTTTATATTCCGAGATGATTCCCCCAGCTATTGTACACAGTATTTTACCATATGTTCTCTTGCTGTGACTCAGAGTGTTGACACTGTGGTAGGCCAATATTTACCAAGCCCTCTTCCTTCTGTGTGTCTAGAATTTTTTATTTTTTTTCCCAATTCTAATTGGAATTTTAATTGCAATGAGGATTAAGGCTGAGTGTTATGGATAATTGAAGCTGACAAACAGAGCACGCAGCAAGCAACACACACTAGTCTAATCTTGTTCCCTGTTTTGCTTCAACTTCAATGGGCCTTCTTTATGGAGACATATTCAGCATTTAGGGCTATTAAAAGGTTTCAATCTTTGGTGGTTTAGTGGCAGTAGAACGGGAGATTATGGAGAGGCTCCTCGTTAGATTGCTGGTTCAAAATGAGACCGTACTTTGAGTTTCCTCCTGAAAGAGGAATAATTTGAAGTGATATTGTGGAGAAATGTAATAACAAATCGATGAAACAGAGTCACAAGTTCAATGACTATGTTAACATGCACATACTATTCCATCTTTTGCCCTTATTCCAAAAAAGACGATATTCCGAGTAAGCTTTTACATGGCTAATGAAAGTGAATATTCCACTAATATTACCGTTTACATAGAACCGTGCAAAATAGGATTTATTTCAAAGTTTTCCACCGGTGGCGGACTTGTTCGACCATGTGTGCCTCTTTCATTCCTTCAACCAGCTTCTTGAAAAGGTCGGCGCTGCGATGTTTGTGCATATTCAAAAACAGTCAGGATGACCATGAGTGAGTTGTTGACTTTGGTGCATTAAATTGATTTTCTGAGTAATAAAAAGGACTCTGTGAGGAACAAAACAACAGAGCGGCTATTTAATATAATGCAGCTGAAGAAACAGTATTTAACTACATATTGTCATCACAAACGTATCTATAAGTGTACATGATGACATTGCAGAAGGGTCACTGTAGCCAGGAAAGCCCATTTTAAAAATTCAGTCTTATGGTCACACGTATGTGACACGACATCATTCTATCAATAATAATAATGGACACATGGGGATCCTAAAAAAATGGCCTTGCCTCCACTGCAGCTGTGATATGTCTCTTAGGTTTGATGCTCTAGTGGGAAAAAAAAAAAAAAAAAAAAAAAAAAGACTGATCATCTGTCTGCCTTCTCTTTGATTGGCAGTAATCATTTTTGTCATCAAAAGGATTTAGAGTAAAAAAATAATCTGTCAGAAATATTAATCAGTTTGAGGCGCAATTTACCACAGTTTCAGCGGTTCTGTCACTCAAATCAAGTTTGCAAAAGACGTCTGTACTTAAGTCAAAGCTATCTGCCCTGTTGGTGCCTTCCCTAATTGAACCGACACTCAGCAGGGGGCCTGATGTGCTGCCAAAGTGCAAGGCAGTTTCGTAAGAAATGATTTGATTCATGTTTTGCGTGAAGTTTTCACCTAACTGATAAGCCGGCAACAATGCTGAATTGCTTTCAGACTTTAAAACTCTGTGTTGTGATGTACAAGACTGGTGCCGTCACAGGAGAGACAACTTGATTGCATGTAAATCCTCTTGGTAATGGAACCGACTGATGACATTTGGGTTGAAATCTAATCATGTCGGTTTGAAAGTGTACCAGGTGAAAGATATCAAAAATGATCCTTAATCTGGTTAGTATTTAACAGACTGATTAGACTGGTGTCAAATTAGGAACATTACTGCATGTGGCCACAAGAAGAAACATGTCGGCGCTCATCACGGCAAAATGACAAGCCTCCGCAGGAGATGAATAGGCAGAGAACCCACAACTAGAAAACATGTTACATCACCTTATCATCACCAAATAAATGCATAACTGGGGCGGCCTCAAGCTCACCTGGAGAAGCGCGCCCCATGTAGGCTCCGTCCTTGCCAGCGACCCGGGTGTGAGTCTGACCTGAGGTCCTTTGCTGCATGTCATCTCTCTCCCCCATTTCCTGTCTCTCCTCAGCTGTTCTAAAGAAAAGGAAAAAGCCCTACAAAAATGACTAAAAGAAGGCTGCTTTATAATCTCTTTTTTATGTAACTCGTTGGCTGCTCATCTGTATTCAGTCAGGCCCTTTACCTTCATCTTCCATTAGTGAAAATGGAGACTGTTCTTTCCCCCGCAGAACACTCAGCTTCTACACTAAGAGATTTCTACTCGTATTTACGTTTGTAAAGTGGCTGTAGTAATTATGATGGAGCAAAGTAGGAAGTAAGGTGACGAAGTACGAGAGTGCCAAAACGCCATGTGTGGATGGAGGATGTTGGTGAATAGGTCAAAGACTGGGGGTACAAGTCCTGTTTGTAGTCCTGTGCTTTTTAACCTAAAATCACAATCTTTTTCTAAACTTAACTAAGTAGTTTTGGTGCCTAAATATAACCAACAGTTCTTGTGCCTAAACCTAACTATACTACAACCGTTTGACAAGTTTAACGTGTAAAACCGCAAAATGCTCTTTGTGGGTTGTATTTCCTGCCACTGATTGGGACGCTAATTTATGAAACGCTCCAATAGGTCGTATTAGAGGGTAGGAATAAATTACCTATATATTTATATGGTTGGGAAGACTGAAAATGACTTAGATCTGGAGAGTTACGGCATTTTTGAAAGTGAGGACCCTGATTGAGGGTTAAGACCATGTTAGAATTAGGTTTCACTGGGAAAGTAAAGTTTACCAGATTTACCAGATTTGGGATTAGTATGAAGGTAATACTACCGTAATATAATATTAATATTAGTGCTGTCAGTTAAGCGTACATTTTTTTATCGCGAGATTAACGTTCTTTTTGGCCTAGCAAACTTTGTAGTTTTTTTCACATGTTGTTGCAACAACTAGTAACATTAGACCAGAAACAAAACAACAGGCACGCCGCACACACTTGTTTGGGCTTGCGAGCCAGCCAAAGAGTAGTAGGCTAACGTTTGAGTAGATGGCGAGCGCGAGACGCCAAAATGGATGCCAGTAAGATTCTGAACGAAAAGTTTACTTTTAAAAGGTTGCCAAATGGTTCCATTGACAAGACCAACGTGATCTGTGCATTTTGTCGTTGTGAATACCACTTGATGGCCAAGCACACAACTGATGCGAATTCTCCGCACCCTTGTCAAAGCCAGGCGACAAAAGCACAAAGCAAGCCGATCCACTTTTCCATGTTGATAAGAGCATTAAAATGAGAAAAAAATAATGGGACAAAAAGAAATCAAGGGACATTTAGAACAGATAAAAATGTGTTAAAATGAGTTAACAATGACATTAATGTGATTAATCAAGATTAAAAATTGTAATCGTTTGACAGCACTAATTAATATGAATGAATAAAGATAGAAACCTGTTCACACAATCACATTATGGGGACACATATGAACACAGAAAAGATGGTCCCAACAAGGTTAACAATGAATTTTAGGCCTGCTTTTAGTAGCCTGTTCCTATGAGACTCTCATACATTTCATGTGGCCACTCTCCATTGAGAAGTGTTTACGTCCTTGAAGGCGGGTACTCTGTTGAAGTTTAAATCTATTGGATCTGCCCAGAGCCACTCTGGATCTGCCATAACCAATCGCTAACGTTTGGTCATGACGTCGGCTTAGCATTGCTAGCGTTCGACTTAGCCAACTCCTTCACCACTAACGGAGCTAGCTGGAAAATCAAACTTTTCCTGAACACTGATGGCGAGGAGGGCCACAACATCACGGCCACCAACAAAACTCAGCAAAGACTGTTCTTGCTCGGGCTTTAACTTCTGGATATTCGGCAGCGTTGCCACAACAGACCAAATGACTTCGCTTGCATCTTTCTCTGCCGCTATTACGGAGCTCACTGAAGGTTACCGAACCTCAATGTCATCGTTCTCAGCCACTCCCTCTGTTCGCTGATTGGACCGGTAAAGATTTGACCGGAGAGAACCCGCGAATATACCGCAAATCCAGACGTAGTACTGAAGGAAAATGAAAATTGAACGGAAGTACGTAGGAGGGCGGAGCCAGGCTATGCTTTTAGAGTTAGTAAGATAAGAATCAGGTTTAGGTCAAGTTTAGGATAAGGGCTGGCATTAGGCATGTAGTTGTGATGGTTAAGGATTGGGTCAGTAGTGGCACTATGCCAGACCTATCTCTACAGCACTAGAGAATGGTCTGGCTGCAAGAGTTAACATTTCTGCTATAGGGGGGAAAAATGTCTGTTGTTTGTTTGCATTTCTTTCAACCAATCACAATCTTCTTGGGCACATAGACTGTAAAGAATATAGATATAGCATCAGTGATGTCACCAATTGGTTTGTAGACTGCCATTTTGAAGCCTTGACTTTGCCAATTTGGCTGTCACCATCTTGTTTTTTTCCTTGATCTTGAGCTGCCTTTTAAGGTTGTCCACAGTGTCCACAGACCCAAAGGCACTGAGTTCCAAGATTTAGACTCCAAAATCTCAAAGGCACAGTCTGCTTTTGTTTTAGGCCTGAAGCGTCAACTGTCCCCAATGCTGGTGGTTGCCTGGCCATACAGAGCTCTGAAAGTGATCCCAGGAATCTTGAATTGGATTCTAAATTTGATGGTAAGCCAAGATTGTCATATATTTTCTTTGTAAGGTGTTCCTGTTATTTTGTCCCTGCCAGCCCAGTTGTTTTTTCTCCTCTTCTCCCTGTAGCAACAAGGATCCCTTATCCTGTCATCTATCTACCATTAGAATATGGCAACACATAAAAACATTAAGGAGGCCAGATAAGTCTCTGATGCCTTTTTACATTTCATGTTTTGGCAATATTCTTATCAGATCAGATATGAAATGTGTCTGAGAAAATCCTCCTGCTACCTTTGTCAGCAGGGAGACACAGCAAGACCAGCAGAGAGCGAAGAAGAAGCAAGAGAAAAAGAAAATGAAAGAGAAAGGGAGGAAAAGAATAAAAAGACAGGTGGAGGGGGAATGATGAGACTACAAGAAGAGTGAGAGGCAGACTGAACTAGAAAGAATTATCAGTGATAGTCAAGTGCAACGTTCAATATACATTATGTTTGGCACATTCACTATATGCCAAGGGATATGTCAAGCATGTGTGAGAATACATTTCTTTTGGTTATGTAAAAGGAAAAAAAAGTTTTATTACGCCTGAACGACAAATGTAAGTGGCTTTCTTTTATTTATGTTATGTAATGTATTTACATCATCACTAAATCCTGTGGTTGGTTGCTTTGTTGTGAATGTGTGGTGATCTGGGAGCAGTTACTGACAATCAACTACTCATGACATATGACCGGGGCGCCTGGATGGTTCACCTGGTTCACCCCATATACAGGGGCTAGGTCCTTGTCGCAGAGGCCGTGGGTTCGACTCCGACCAGCGGCCCTTTGCTGCATGTCATTCCCCCTCTCTCTCTCTCTCTCCCCTTTCTCATCTTCGGCTATCCTATGTGATAAAGGCCTAAAATGCCCAAAAAAGAACAACTACTCATTACATATTACTATTAAAGTTACAATGGCTTACATAATGAATTACTCAACAGCAGAAGCACAGTAATAAGTTACATTCAATTCCATTACTCCATCAAAAGTTAATTCCAACATATTAAATCTTCCATGTGTGGCATTGTGCGTCTTTAAAGGTGCACTGCGCCAATTTTACATATGAAACCAGTTCACTTCCCAGAAGGAGTACTACAGTACTCAGCCTGTGAAAGCAGTTGTATAATGTTTTTGGGAATTTTTAATAATATGACAAAATAAATCTGATGTCTCAGATCAGGAGCTTGACATTTTAAACTTAAAGGTCCAGTTTTTAGTTGTTCATTCTCAAAATCTGTGTTGCCTGTTCACAAACTTGTCCTTTTTCATGAATATTTACCTCCACCATCAATTCCAAGTATTCCTATTGGCTTTACATTTGCATGTGCATGAACTGGTGTAGACGCTCCATATTCATGCGCCATCTTGAAATACGTTAGCAAGTAAGGGACATACAGGACATACTGCTCCGCCTTTCACGTTTTCCCTGTGACATGATAAACTCACAAGTGCTGCTAATGCTGCTAATGGGTATCGTAGCTTCCCGGCCCCGACAAGTTTGAAGAAGGAAACATGGAGGACCACACATATTCAAAATCCAAATTTCAGGAACAAGAGTCTTCTTCTTCGACCAGATAAAGAAAAAGGATATTGAAAAGAGCAAGAGACCGGTGTCATCACACCTAGATGGGAGAAATTCCTACACATTGGACCTTTAAGTCTGAGTTACAAATGGGTTGTGACACAATTCGTAGAAAGACAGCAAAGAAGCCAACACCGTGAAATTTCAAAGTAATGGATTACTTGGATTAGTATGTGTAATGTAATTACTGGATTACATGAATGAAAAAAGTAATTACATTGCTTTAAAACCTTACTCAGAAATGTGTTACTGCCAAACTGTGATTGTGAACACCTAACTAAATAGAAAAAAGTAGGTCCAATTACATTTACCCAATGGGATAATGAATAGAGCTTTGACTCACAAGGATTCCAGACATCTAATTTGACACGTTTGTTTTCTGAAAGGAAAATAAATAAAAATCCCTAATGTATAATCACTTCCTCAGTGGGTTAACTTGTAAATCGTTAGGAAGACGCGGACAGACGTTGGACATATGACACCGGCACAGCCTGCAGCAATATCGCTGCAAACGAGTTCCAATTTTTGGAAGGCAAACAATCCAACAGGCAAACATACCCTGGATGGCGAACAATGATATTTTGTGTTCATTTTATCAGAGTAAATAAATATTGGCTTAACGCTGATGGAGGCTTGTGGGCTGGATGCTGTTTGTGATTCTGGGAATGAAGTGCCGCCCGGGCCCGATAGCGTGTTGTTGCTTTCTATCTGCAGTCACCCAATGAGGAGGAATCTATTTCCCTGACCTCAGCTAACACCCCTAGACATGCTGATAAACACTGAATATTTATCATACACTCTGTCTCTCTCACACACACACACACACACACACACACACACACACACACACACACACACAGTCTCCCTACATCTCTCCTAACAAAATCCAAATACACATCTGCGCTCAATCTCACCCTCAAACACGCTCTTTGCGTCAAACACACATTGTCAAAGAAAGATACATAAACAGTGTTACCCATGAACACATATGCTCTCTCACCCTAACACCAACGCACACACGTACACCAGAGGACAAATGAATATTTAGCTAAAGATGATGCAAGTGTGTTGAAATGTTCAAGGACTGTAACAAAAGATGGACATTTGGGTTATTTTCTTGTTATTTTTTTGGTTGGGGGGAGTGACTTTTAAGAACAATATGTTCCTGGATGTCTTTTGTTCACTGATGAAACCACACAGACCTGTTTGCGGATTTCAGCTGATGCTCACACATAATTAAAGTGTTATGGTGACTACCACCAGCCATTGCAAAGTGGGAACACAAAGCAAATACAGTACGTTGTAGATTATAAGTATAGGACTAGACTCCTCAGCATCAACTCAAAACCTCTATTTTTTCCTAAAGCTGTTTTCCAGAATGAGAAGCAGCGGCTCACTACCCAAAATGCTTTTAATGTGATTTAAAAACATCAGATAACTGTTGTTCATGTTCTTTAAATCAGGGGTCTTCAAGGCTTTTTAAGCCAAGGGACCCTTAAGTGAAAGAGAGATGATGCAGGGACCCCCTACCCTACTACATACAGTATATTGTATAAAATGAAGTTGCATAATTAAACTGGGCCTACAGTTATGTGTAGGGCGTCTTAAAGCCTTTATACATACTTTTTTTTCATTTAATACTAACCTTTTAAAATAGCCTCATAGTTGTTGCCATACATCATGTTCTTATTTTAAAACATACATGTGGCACACTGAATTCTTAGGATTAATTGTGTCTGTGGATGGACACCTTAGTGACCACTTTACCTATAGGCCAGTAAGCCTATCCTCAGTGGGGATTTATATTTGCTAATAATATGTTGCATTCATTGAAAAAACTTAAAAAAAATAACAATAATTTGGAGGCCCCTTGCGCTGACTCTGAGGACCCCCTGTTGAAGATCCCTTCTTTAAATTTTATAAATTTGCACTGAGATGTAAGATTAAAGGCCTCTTTACAGTTGCCGTTCCCAACCTGTCGCACGCCAATGTAACGTCAGAATGACGTAGATCTCGCTGGCGCGCCAGGATTTTAAGTGCACAACTCTTATTTTTTTCAGCGGCACACGACAAAGCAGAAACAGGAAGCATGGCCGAGCTCAAGGGCAACCAGATGCCAGGACTCTCAGAGTGACTGCAAGTCTCTCTTGTAAACTTGGGTTAAGAGGAGTTCTTTTATGGTGAATGAAAGGCTTGATCAGACAAAATAGGTCATTGGATCATTGTGCGGACATTCTGAAGTATTCAAAGTGCTTCTCTTCTTCTCTTCGCCATTGTTTACCTCTTTCTTCTTCTTCTAGTCCGTAGAAATAGCAAAGTCGGCAGCCTTTCCTCAGTTGCGCCACCTCTGTTCAGGAGAAGACTGCAACTAGTGTCGTGACCACCACGCGCAAGTATAAATAGTTATAGGCGCTCCCAATGGCGTCACAGGTCAGGAACGGCGAGTATACTTGACGTCTAAGAGTCGGCATCATCAAGTCTAAAGGCCATGGTTCTCTGCTGGAAAATGGCGGTTTGCTCCCTGTTGGTTGAGAGTGAGTTGCTGGTGCGGTGTCAGCAGTGATGCATTCATTGCACCGGGCCATCGTGGTAAAGAGGGAGATGAGCTGGAAGGCAAAGCTTTCGATTTACCAGTCAATATACGCTCCAACCCTTTCCTACGGCCGTGAGCTTTGGGTAGTGACCGAAAGGATAAGATCGCGGATACAAGCAACTGAAATGAGTTTTCTCCACAAGGTGGCTGGGCTGACCCTTAGAGAGAGAGGGTAAGAAGCTCCGCCATCCTAAAGGGAGCTTGGAGTAGAGCCGCTGCGCCTTCACATTGAAAGGAGCCACACTCTAAGAAATATCTGCGTATTAACAGTTGTTAGACTGTATGATTTAACAGAAATTGTCCATAGGACAGATTTCTTAACAGTTTCTTTTTATTTACATTACGAATTGCATAACTTGTGCTCCGAAAACTTTAGGCAGCTACGGGAGGTTGGTTTGGGGCATTAAAGAAGTCCACGTTGTCACCTTTTTCGACCTTCGTGACACTTTTTACAATGTTTCTGTTGCTTTTTTTGCTTTGTGACTTTTTTTTCAACGTTTTCAGAAGTTTACTGAGCAGCTTTGTATCAGAGAATTTGAACGGAAAATGTTTAATTACGGGACAAAGTTGTTTCGAGGATTTATTTCTTAGAGTGCAGTTGAGGTACCCTGAAAATCCAGAGTTCTCGCGAGAGCACCAGTTAGCTCCGCTGGTAGCTAAGCGTATGGGGCTCTGGATACGTCACCCCCATGTATTGTAGTGATTGGTCTCAGTGTTATCCAATTGCGTGCAGTGAGATTTTCAAACGCATGCTTGGTGCCACCCCTCGAGTTGGACCGTTTTCATTACTCAGTGCCAGACCCTTAGGCCCTGTTTACACCATGACGCTTGCGGGTGAAAATGACAAAATATGTTATCAGATGTGCCTTTTGTTTATACAGCGATGGCATTTTTGGGGCTTAAAAAAGTGAAACCACCCACCAGAGTGGAAATCTTAAAAACGCTCCACCGTTGCGTTCCTATCTGAAGGGTCAAAACGCAAAAGTCTGAAGACAGCAGTGTGGAGAGAGACAAGAAAAAGGCTTTCAGGTAGTCTGTTGTTACGGAGTAGGCTACAGAAATTATAGACTCCTGTTATTTAAAAGATTTTCAATGTAAATTGCTCAATATTTTTAAATTATTTCGACAATGTGGATAAAGTTGTTATTGTTCGATGACCATATGTAGGCTATTCATTTCACTCATTCATTTGAGCCTCCTCTGCCCACTGCCACTCGCTCTCAAGCAGAGGCTGAAGGGCTGCGAGGCACAGGATATTGGTAGTGCTCCCATGGGTGCTGTGCTATGGCTTATCACGGTCGACTGTGTCGGTCATCCTCAGACAAACGTGCAACTCCGCCTCCTCGTCTGTCCAGACAAAATTGTCAGCTTTTGTTGTTCGCATCAACATGTTTTGGTTTCACGCTACTAAGGAAACCAAAGGAAGGTTCTACGCAGGCACATACACATACACTGTTGTGTGGCAGTGCCACTTAGCCGCCTGGCGTGCATACTACATCGAATTTCACACACCCCCCAAAACTCTTGTCTAAACGCGGAATAAAAAGTGAGAACGCAACGGCCACTTTTGCGTTTTCTCTTCAGATGGTTTCTGTCTAAACATAGCCTATATCTTTCAGATTTGGGTCTGGATTTCCAGGCTACAGTTGAGGTAGATGGGGCATCTGATCAGGATGTTTCCCTGGCCGCCTCCCTTTGGATGACTGATAATGTTACTCCATAACTACTGGATGTGTCAATAAGCAGCTGTCTGTTGAGTTTGTCATATCAACTTAGTAAAGTATGTTCGTTACTTGTCTGTATTCGGTATATATTTCTTTTACGTGCTGACAGTAATAAGTCATTTTATTTTATTGCATTTCTTTAGGTTGCCATTTTAAAACTGGCCAGGGACAACAGATGAAAATTAGCCTGTTGAGCTCTGGCTCATTTACAGTTACTGTACTGTTGATTAATAAGCACTGCCCCTGTCAAATAAACACACACATGGAATGAAATGAAAAGCTGTATGTCAGTGTTGTGATCACAACCACTCCCAGTGGTCTAAAAGGTCTTAAAGCATTAGGTCAAGTTTTCACTACCCCTAAAGATAGTCTTAATGTCAGTATTTTCAATATTCAGTGTTTATAAAATTGGAAATAAAATGCAATACCTTCACTCCTTCGCTACATTTCAGTTAATCTGAAGGCTTTAGTTACTAGTACATACATGTTTTACATACATGTACACAAAACACATGTAGTTTATAAAATATGATGTTTTATTATTATATATTAAACTGCCCAACAATATACAACCCAGTCTGACGGCAGTTCGTGAAATGGTCACGTTATTTAATGTATTGATTAGTGTACACGGACACGTTTTTTTTCGTGGTGGTCAGCACGTTTTTTAAACTAATGGGAAGCATCTTTCGTGATCACAGCACGACTACAGTAGCGAGTAGTAGCCTATGAAATGCCGAAAGAATCTGCGTAGGGAGGTTGGTCGGGGTGTTGGATGGATCAAACACACAGGACTTTCACCCAGGAGACCGCGGATCGTGTCCCGCGTGTGACGTTTCATTTCCCCGTTGTTCTTTTCCTAAACCCAACTGTCCCGTTGTTGTCGCGCGTCCCCCAGAGACCGCAGATCGTGTTCCGGCGTGTGACGTGTCCTTTCCCCATTCTTCTTTTCAACCTCCGTATAGATGCTTCCCATCACGTGCTGACCACCACGAAAACAAATGACATAAACGTGTCCGTCCGTGTACACAAATCAATAGTTAAAAATAACGTGACCATTTCATGAACTGCCGTGAGACCGTGTTGCAATATAACAGCCTACAAGTCCAGCTGAAATGATTAGACCATTAAACACAGAACAGTTTGCAGTTTCTAAAATGTGAGGATTTTTCTGTTTATAACCCATAACCCATTGTTATTTTTGACCCAACCATCCTGGTTTAAAAAGGGTCCAACTAATTTCTGGGTTATTTCAACCGAGAAAATTGGGTTATTCTTTTTGAGCCAACTTCTGGGTTAAATACTTGACCCAAATGTTGGGTTAAAATAACCCAACATTGTAGTTAATATAAACCCAATTTAACCCAGGAGTTGGGTCAAAAATAACCTAACTTGGGTTACTATGCCAGTATGCCTTATTTCAGAAAATAAAACTTTGTTTTAGAGACTGTTCGTTATTTATTTAAGGGGCCACCAGAGGAGTTTTGGGACCTTTAGTCAAAATAGACCTGACCCTCCCTTCACCAGCAATACATTTTGGATGACCCTCCAAAATGATATGGGAAAAAAGGGATGAACAATTTATTGTACTGGTTTGCATTTGGCAAAGACATACAGATGGACATTGTTTTGTTTTTTCACAGCCATGAAATACGCGACCTCTGCATTCTCATCTGACGCATCACGCTCCTCTGTTATGGTGTGGTGGCCATTTCAGTAGATTTACTCACTAACATTGTTGTGGAAACATAAGCATGGAAACTAAATGCACACGTCCTGCGTTACTACAAATACTAAGTTACTCATCTAGTGTGCAGTGATTTATGGGATGAGTAGTCCCTTCGCTCTGAAATGACGATATGTACATACGTTGTATGCTTATGTGTCACGTACCGTCTGGTCAGCCTAAGGCATGGTCTTTAAGTCTTTATGTACGGATATTTCCAGACGTCAATGGGAGAAATGAATGGGAAATTTATTTCCGGATCCCAAGATCTCTCAGAGGAGAGGTGGGACTGTTGAGTTCCATTCCAGAACAACTGCAGGTGGGGGGAGTTCTTCTACGGGGTAGAGGGGGAAGGAGGTGTTTCTTCTTCCGAATTTCTGGCAGACTGATGTATATGTTATAGGGGCAAGGGTTTAATATATGAACTTATTTCTTCTATTTCTTAGTTAATATACCCATGTTTAGAGGGTGTGTCACTTTATTTCTCCTACAAATACTGGTGATACTGTTTTATCATAATGTACACAACACACAAGTGTGATTGTTCATATTGTAAACTATGTTGACATGATAATATAATAACTCCATAAAATACAACTCTCCAACAAAAAATGTGAGAGAAAGAGAGAGAGAGAGAGAGAGAGAGAGAGAGAGAGAGAGAGAGAGAAAGCCCTGTAACCCAGAATATGGGTCACTCTGAAAAATAACCCAGAAACCCAAACAACCCAGGAATTGGGTCAAAATATTCACCCTATAACCCAAAAAATGGTTACTCTCTAAAAAAATAACCCATAATTTTAACCCAACACAAATAATCCAGAGACTGGGTTGAAGAAATAACCCAGGAGTTTTTAGTGTATATTTTCCTGATGATACTTACATACATTTCCATTTCAATGCAGGACTTTAACTTGTAACAGAGTATTTTTTGTACAGTGTGGTATTAGTACTTTTACTTAAGTAAAGGATCCAAACACTTCTTCCACCACTGCTCAAATGCATGTGTTGTTTATGAGGCAGTGCAGTGAAAAGTAGCCAGCTTCCTTTTCCTGTACAGCTCATCCAGACTGTAGCACAAACTCCATGCAGGAGGATTATTACTGATGACAAACATTCTCCTTCTTTTTTTTACACTGTTTTCCTTTCCCTCGTAGGGATACCCCCACGAGGAATACCTTGGATTCCAGTCCTTCTTCATCGCATGCACACAGTGTGGTACGATTTCAGCCGCCATAATCAATTCCATGTTTACACAGACTTATCTGTGCAGGTTACTAGTTGTATATTGTCCGGTGTGTCTCCCTGCAAGGTGACGGGTTAATTAAGCGATAGTGCCGCGAGACTTCCTTCTTTGTTGAGTTAAAAGAGCTTTGTCCCCAGGTCAATTTTTGTGTTTGAGCTTCCAGCGCTACCTTTCTCTGCCTCTCGCTGGGAATTGTTGGGGGTTCTTGTGTCTATTTCAAACAGCTGTAGATTTATAAGTAGGAAACGGAGAGGTGCCATATTTAGACATTTATGCCTATGAAAATGAAGACCGTATTAAAACAGTGTAATATGGAGCGCCTGGTTTTATTGTGCAGAATCATCAATTTTGATAATGTTATGTTTTCAAAGTGGGAATATCATTGTACCTTTTTTTTTTTTTTTTTTTTTTGTTTTTCATTTTTGCCAAATTAAGATGTCCCACTTCAACAATTACCCTTGATAAGTTTATTTTTAGATGATAATTTCCATGTGTTTTAACACATATTCACAATGCTTTCATTAAAGTGATTGTATTCTATGAGATACAAGCCCGAGGCAGAGTTTGGCATCTGCTAAGAATTAAGAGAGAACAACGGAATCCGTTCTGCTCAAACATTCATTTTACTCTCTTATCTCCGGGTAGGATTAGCGCATGGCGGAGAATAAACTCATGACCTGTAATTCGCATTATTGAATTTTAAAACTCAAGGTTTCTTCACAATAGTCCCGGGGACTTTGTTCAGCACTCTCTGTGAATGTGAATTATTCATTTACTTTTAGTATAAACCTATTAGGATGACATTAAGGGACTAAGGGCAAGATTAGCATTTGGAAATTCAGTTTCCTGATCATGAGAATGCATTGATTATCCACAGGAGACGTGTACACTTCAGGGACTACGTTTACATGCACATAATGTTCCGGTTTTTGCCCTTATTCCAAAAAAGACAATATTCCAACTAAGCTGTTTACATGGCTAATGAAAGTGAATATTCCACTAATATTCCTGTTTACATGCAGCCGTGCAAAATACGATCTTTTTCAAAGTTTACCGGCGACGGCGGACTTGTTGGACCGTGCAAACACAGCGTCCCTCTTTCATTCCTTCAACCAGCTTCTTGAAAAGGTCAGCGTGGGCGCCGGGATAGCTCAGCTGGTAGAACGGGCGCCCCTATGTGGAGGTTTACTCCTCTTCTCAGCGGGCCCGTGTTCGACTCCGACCTGTGGCCCTTTGCTACATGTCAATCCCCCCTCTCTCTCCCCTTTCATTTCTCCAACTGTCCTGTCAATAAAGGCCTAAAAATGCCCCCAAAAAAAATCATCTTTTTTGACGTAGCAATGTGTGCGCATATGCAAAAGTCAAAGTCTTTGATAATGTTTAAAAGTAGATGTGTTTCTCCTTATCGGATCTGCAGCCCTGCAAACTGTTGGCTGGTTGGTTTGTGTATAGCAATCATAGCAACGCACAGAGCTGACCATAAGCCGTAAACGGGCAAGAGTCCGTAAACTGCGGTTAAAAACCCTGATTGAGACGCATATACCGAATGTGCTGTATACATGTCCAAAGAATGCTTCTAAAATCCGAATAATATCAGAATATCCCACATGTCTTAATGCTATAAAAAATGCTATATTTGGAAAAAAAGGTCTTATTTGGAGTATCCAACCGGAATATGCTGTTTACCTGACCTGTATCAACATTTGGAATATTTTCATATTCGGAATAATATTGGAATATTAATGCGCGTGTAAACGTACTCATGTAGCTAATATTGTTTACAATGTGTTTGTTCTCATCATTGCAAGACAATGCGAAAGGGATTGCAATTTAAGAGACTTGGCACTGCTGGAAGGTGACTGCCACTTTGACAACTCTGTCAGCAGTGTTTATCAGTGCAGAGCAGGCCGTTCCTAATCCCTTAACCTGACCTGAGAGATTTCCTGTTTAAACTATTTTGGTATGTGGATGTTGCCATAGCAATGGCGATTCCCCCAAACCCAAGAAACCGTTCAAAAGAAATTATCATATTCAAATCAGATGAAGCCTTCTAACAAGCAAGTAAATTATTGGTTATGAGTAGGTGTGACCCTGGCCCTGACACTCATATATTCAGCACATTTTGAGATATATATTATCCTTGTAAAAGTGTTACAATTATTGTTTGAAATTATAAATTTACAAGGCAGAAAAAAAAGCATGAAGCGTGAAACCTGAAGATGTCCTTATCACTTATGGTACATAGGACATTTTACCAGAAAATTATCTGTCCTGGAATTGTTACTTTATAATCCAAAACTGACACAAAAATGACTAAATGGGTGATTTCTGTGAGTTGCGCTTTAAAGGAATATGTAATTTATTAGGTCCTTGGATGTTTTATTCTTAATAAAAAACACTTGCATGCGTTCAACATCTGACGACCGTACAGACACTGCAGGGAACTGAAGAGGAACATGGCTGAGAACGAATGTATTATACATGTGGACTTTTCTGAGAATAAATACGCATCTGAGATCCAGGCAGTGCACTTTAGTGCATCCCATGTGCAAGCAACACTGCACGCTGGAGTTTTATATGTAGGACCAGTTGCTGAACCACTCTGCTTCAGCACCATCTCGCCATCACGACTAAAGGGGCCCCAGCAATATGGGAGCATCTAAGCCCCATTCTGCCTCATGTCAAGAATGTCTTTCCTGCTGTCACAGTGGTCAATTTCTTTAGTGATGGACCTTGCACACAGTACCGCCACAAGGGGGACTTTTACCTATTCAACCTCCGTCCTCCACAAAAAGGGATTCCAAGCTGGGACGTGGAATTATTTTGAGGCCAGCCAGATGGGGTTGGAGGTGTTGTAAAGAGGTGTGCGGATCGCTTGGTGAGCCACGGACGCGACATCAAAAGTGCAATGGATCTGTTTGAGGCTTCGGTGCACACAGGCACCACTCTTAAACTGATGGTGTACTGGGATGTGAGCTGCATGTGCACTGTAGATAAGATTCTACAGTGCACATGCTATAACACCAAGGCCTTCAGCTTTGCCACACCAACCTCACCACCAACAACAGAAGAAATCGAATGGGGTCCAGAAGTAATAGAAAAGTGGTGTGTAATAAAATATGACGGAGACCTCTACCCAGGCATCATTACTGCCATTGATGAGGGTCAGGTACAAGTAAGATGCATGCACCATGTAGGAGTGAATCGCTTCTTCTGGCCCACTACGGAGGACATGATGTGGTACATATTTGAGCACGTCATTCAATTCATTCCACCTCCTCAGCATGCAACCAACCGTCACCATAAGATCCAAAAAGACTTTTGGGCAAAGCTTGCAGAGTATAGTGTGTGTGTGTGTGTGTGTGTGTGTGTGTCAACATATCATGTTTTTGTATGTATTTTTATGTAATACATTTATGTAATTCTAATTGTTCATTGTTATTATTGTGTGTGTATGTTATTATTAAATGAAATGAATGTTAAATGAAATTTCGATGAACTGTTAAATGAAATTTAGGGTTAGAATTTTAGAATTGTAAAGGAATTGTTCAATTTCTAAATAAAAGTTTATATATTGAATATTCTTATTGAATTAAAATGTCACATCACGGTCAGTCCTGTCACACATACATTATGATATAAAAATGGACTATTTAAGAAATTATTCTTTAATTAATCTCTTTAAATGTGTACATGAAGGCGGGGCTATATATCCACTATTTCATATTTGTAAAAATCTGGGATGTAAAGGAAGAGTTTTTACAATCTTATGAGTAGCTGGCGGTTTTCTATCCACTACAATTAACCACAAAGTCGCTTATATTTCTTATTGGAGTTACAAAACCATGTCAGATACAATCAGGGACATGTGATCAATAAGAAAATGCTATTTGTATCAAAGAAAGTCATTTGGAAACCTTTCTGACATTTAGAAATTTGTCTGTGACAGGGCCTGACATTTTCGGGAGTGAAATGCTGCTAAACATGTCCTTCATATGGCTTAATGTTCACATGTAAAAAAAAAAAAGTCCCACATATTAAATTAATTACGACTCATTTCATATCTTATATATATTTGGCAACATTTGGCAAAAAGAGACTGTTTAGATGCTGTAGTGCGACGGGTATGCTAGTACTGCAGATTTCACAGATTCATCGATGCGGTTTGCTGCTTTTTGCACCATTTAGCCACTTTCCATTGCTGTGTGTTATTGCTGTGTTGTTATGTGTCAGTCCATATGGGTGACTCCCAAAGCCTCTGTGAGTGTGATTTAGAGACTCTCTGACCCCTAGTGGCCAAATAATTGGTCAACGCAGATTCAAAGTTACAAATTCAAACAAACTTGCGGCATGTTAATATAAATATACAGCATGCTTTTGCTACTATTTGCTGCTTTATGTAGCTTTTAGCTTCTTTCCATTGATTGCTTGGGTGTGCCAGCCTATATGCTCCAAATAGCTCTGTGAGTGTGATTTGGATTCACTCTACCCCAAGTCGTAAACAAATCAGTCAATTAGGCTTTAAACTTACAAATTCAAAAAGAGCATGCACCATATGCAGTATGTTTTTGCTATATCTCCCTACAAAAGCCACAGTCCAAGACAGGTACTTTCCAAGCCTTACTTTTCAGATACACCAGTTACAAAGTATGTCAAGTCAACATTACTCAAATAGCACAGGTATAAATGGCTTGTCATTAGTCAGGGTTGAATAAGTGAGAAAAGAGGATGACAAACACAACCCTAAAGTATTAATTTAGCAATCAGTGGAGAGGGTTACCAGAACATAACATTCCTCATTGACTTTACTAGATTTAATTAAGAATAGGAATGCCTACTGGTGCCTTACTTTGTTCCAACGTGCCATTTGAAACATATCACAAGGTTGAGTCTCTTAGTGAATGATGCAGTCATGAACATTGTATCAATGTGTTGCAACAGCTCAACTACCCGCAGTACTTTAAATGATTCTCAAAGGCTTTCACAGGCCAAATTAGGAAAGCGGTTGACTCAATCAAGTTCCTGAGTACTACCATCACAAATACCCTCAAAACGAAAGAGAATATCTACAGAATGATCAATAATGCCTATAGGGGGATGTTCTTCTTGGAGATACCAAGGACGGTCAAATCATGGGTTATTCTCATAGATCAATGGTGAAAAATAAATTACTCTCCCATCTGAGTTCTTGCCTTCTCCCCAACACTGTCTTAAAGTGGATGAAAAGACTGATCCATTAGTCATTTGCCATACGATTAAACCACCACTTCTTAATTTCAGAGGCGATTCTTGTGCCATCAACAAGTCTCGAACTGTGGTTAAACAGCTTTATTTAGCCGAATATCGCTGGCATGAACCAACTTTGAAAGGTTTTGGGGCATTCTCTGCATCCACTCTTCAACACTGTCATCAGCTCACATCCCCATATATACAAAATAATAAAAAAGAGCTGGAGCAACTGGCAGTATAGCTCAATGTCTTTAAGACCAATTCACTTGATAACTGAACAGCTTCTCTCAACAGCCAATGCCCAACATTCTGTGGCTAGTACCGCCACAATTGACCGTATGCAAATGCATCATTTTAGTGTCCTTATATGCAGTTCATCAAATCATTTCTCACATTACCCCAATGTCTTTAAAACTATATTTTAGTGAATTCAAAGCAAAATAAAATTGGACTAAAATGATCTTAATTATGTCCTATGTACCTTCTCATTTTATTCAAATGCAATGCATTAATTTATGGTTCCCTGAAGGCCACAACTATATATATAGTATTTATATGTACATAAGTTTGGCGTTATACTGGTTATGGCATTTATAGTATACAGTGAACGATGATGACAGCGATCATAATGGTTTATTGTGTACTGTGTATTAAGAAGAGTGGACTTTGAATATTTTTTAATTATTTTTTGTACCTAATTTGGGACTTCAAACTAGACATTCAGCAGTTCAAGCAGCCAATGACTCTTCAATTGGGTCTTCTAACCCAGTGCAAGTGAGTTCCTGATCCTGACTGCAGTAGGCAAGTGTATGCAGCTCAGCCTTGATGCCTTCACTTCCACAATGAGATTTCAGTCTCAAACTACTGCGTTTTTATCCACACCCTGGGGACATGTACCACTCGTTTTTGTGCACAGGACATGTTATTTGCATTTTACAAAGATGTGTACACAAGCACAGGCTGCCATTACTATGGTGCTAATGATGGTGTAATACTAAAACATTTATTTTTACTGGCAGGTCAGGGTCAGCTACAGAGCAGCAACCTCTGGAGACGTTAGGGAGATAGACACTCAGTTTGGCAGCTCCTATGCTGGCATACAGTAAACATAAATACATGAAAAAGCAGTTTCAGTAGCAGACTCCCTAGCATTACACATCCTTGTGGGCTCACTTATCTCAACTTAAACCAAATAATTTTTTAACTGTGTTTTCACAGGAGGACAGTAACTACATTTAACCTGCTTTACAGTCCTAAAATATGGCACATGGGTGCCTACCTGGTATTTATAAGTGGTTCTGTAGAGACTATCTGACCTACTTATTCTAAATGGACCCTGACAGTGGCAACTTTTATTTGATGCCTTCCTGAATTGCAGTGCTGAGCTACAGATACTTTAAATTGAGTTACGGTGTTTGTCTGTCAGGTGGGACTTATGATAATGCGTTGATGTTAAACTTTGAGAGCATTTTAAATCAGTCAATTCACTGAGGCTTGGCCTGGAGGCAGAGCTGCAGTTTCATGTCTGGGATCAAAGGAGCAAAACTCTCACCTTGGTGTGCTGCTGCGCTATATTTACTGTCACACACTTCTATCTGACATGAATCTCTCACACAGCAACTGTAAATCATAATTTACAAAACTGCCGCATAGCGTATTTTTTATCTGTATGCATATTTTAGTTTTCCCTGATTGACACTCTGGATATAGTAGTGATCATAATTGTCCCTGATAAGTTCACAAAGTAAACAAAGTTTATCCCATACTTCAACTGGAGGAAGACAGTATTCAACGGTGGTACTCTACAGTCAATGCAAGACTTTTCAGCATGAGCCTGTCTCTCTCAGCCCCTACCAGTAGGCCTATATCACTTTGTCTGCTGTACACCTGAGTGTCTGTTAGGCTATATTAGCCCTCCTACACAATCTGGACTGTAGTCATAACATCTACATCTTATCATTTATTACCTGTTATAGATTGTTCTTAAAGTATATTATTTATTTTGTTGGTTGTCAAGCAATTCTATTATGTTTACATCCTTGTCTTTTCATAGTCATAGTTAACATTTAATAATAAGCTATTGCACTGTTCAATCCCTGCTCTGTTCACTTTTGTACTATCACCATTTCACACACTCTACCATAGCACCTTATCATGGTCATTTCATCACATGGTCAGTCCATACCAGACCTTTGTAATCACTTCACAAATTGTTAACTCTTTATATTTATGTGAGTGAATTTTATGTATGTGAGATGTGTGTATGTTTGTTGTGTTATGGTTGTCTAAGCTACTGGATGCCTAAAATTTTCCTCGAGATGAATAAAGTATCTATCTATCTATCTATCTGGTGTAGGAGCCATAGGGTATTGTTTCTTAGGCTACGTTATTTTTAATACAAAATTATTGTAATATACAGGCCTATAATAGGATAGGCCTATTTATATCTTTTAAAATAATGTAGCCATTTTATATGCTTAAATGTAATCAATTTAATATAATTTTATATGTCCACTCAGGTTATTCATTTGACAGGAAGTGGGCAGTGTTAGCATACCCTGCGCCTAAACCAAGTTAGCATAACGTTAACACATTTAACCAAACAACGCAAAGAAGAAATATGCCGAACTATGCTGCAGCACCTGAGAATTTTTGTGAGGGAAAACAGCCAAGTTCAGAGACAGACATGTGCACTCGTGTCCAGACCGTCTATGGTCCAGACCTGACGTTAGGCTAACTAACGTCGCGGCTAATGTCGTTGAAGTGCTAGGCCTTCACCAGTTCACCTAACGTTACACCGTTTCTTCTTCTGCACTGCTGGGACTGCCTGCCACCAATGCCCGAACTGTTAATACTATAACATCACAGAATTTAAAACAATAGAATGTGTTAGTGGTTAGTACAGTAACTGGTGGCAGTTGCAGCATGAAGGCATAAGCTGCATTTTTACCCCCTGCAAGTAAAAGTAAGGGTAAATTAGGTGGACTCAGCCTTCACTGAGTCCATACACCCCCTGGCTTTCGTTTTCCTCATTTCAAAACATTTTAACGGAACACACTACATGCTTCACACACCCAGGCCATGGTAGTGCAACTGTCCTTTGCTAGAGACTAGGATATCATCCCGAGACCGCCAACTTCGGTTCTTTAAATGATGAGTAACACATACACAGCTATTTCTTGTTGCAATATTGTGCTATTGTTGTGCCATACCATCTGCATCTGTCATTGTATGTGATGCCATTGAGAAACTTGAGGCCAGCTTTGTTGTGGCGCAGTCTTGTTTGAGACATTGAAAGTGCATGACCACCTTTAAGCCTCCTAATGCCAGTCTCCTCGTTGACCCTTAAAATGGCAAATGTGTAAAAAGGAGTGTAGCAGAGCTATTTTTGTTGTTGTTGTTGTTATGTTGGTCTGTAAAGCTCTTTTGTAAAAGTCAGTCTTAGTTATTCAGTAAAGGACTTTTTTCACAGCAGGCATGTTGACATGTCATAGTAGGAAAAGCACAGGTGTATTCAGAACCATTAATGATGGCTGCATTCCACTTAGGAGAGGCCCTGGTATTGTTGCATGCTGACTCACTGAAATAGTTTACTGGGACACTTGATGGAATTGAGCCATCGTTAAGGTGATCAATTTCAACTGTGGTTTTCCTACTATGACAAGTCAAAATGTCTGCTGTGAAAAAGGTCCGTAGATGTGCAGCAACAGAGTAGAGTAGAATGACTCAAGATTCATATGTGGACCAGATCAAAATTAGTGGTATGATGATACAATACCCAGTTCCCATATTATACATTTATAGGGTGACAGACTCTACTGATTATTGCAAAAATCAATATTGTCCCAACATCATATACTTAATAAAGATATGATTGTTTAAAGCCTATGAGGAAAGTAGGCTATAGCCTACAACGAACGTTACCTATAAATAAATAAAGAAATAAAGAAATATTGGTGCTATCATTAGTAGAAAGTGATTTGAGGGGCATGGTACATTTCAATTTAATACAACAGTTAACGACAAAGAAGGCTTATCGATCATATGGTATGTTTAATGGAGTGTGAAGCTCATCATGTAATTCTGGAGATTAATTTGTAGAGATGTTTATGATAATAAAGAGAATAGTATTAGCATTCTTATGGTTATTTAAGTTAAAACCCCGCCTTTACTACAGACGATAACCTATAATTGTTGTATAATTTTTCTCTTTTTGCAATTTGGTTTTAATTTTTCTGTGATGGGTTTGAATCTGGCACTTGGCCGTTTGCTGTGTGTCTTTCCATCTATCTCCCCCCCCCTTTCCTGTCTAACTATGGTATCTAACAAAAAAGCCAAAAACAAAAGGCCAAATAACACTGTCAATAATAACATTGACTAGGAAAACTACAAGTACAGGAAGTATTGAAGTCAGTGTATAAACCGTGATGGATGTTCACAACAGACAGGGTAATAACTGTTCAACTTCTGTTCCAAAAAACGTAGGTAACCTTTAGGTTTGTTTAAAACCAGTTTAATTATCAGACTGCTCATGTGTCTTGCCCCATTTGACTTATTTTTATTTATGTTGCCGCATTCTTAGATCTCAGCAATTAACTTTGTAAGACATTTTATTACCGGTGTTACCCATAGGAATGATGGCTGAAACTACAAAAATACAACTATTTCCCTTCTTAAATGTGCTATGCCTAAGACAAACCAGGTAGTGTAGTATTAAAAAAAAGAGGTTACGGGGGGGGGGAGCTGCTGCAGTTAACCATGCAGCTCACATAGCCAGTTCAGATTAAACCACTGAGTCAAATAGCTTTGTATGGGTTCTGGCACATGCTCGCCTGAGGCCTGGATGTGTCGACATTAGGAAGTGCTGTGTTAAACTTGTGTTGCAATTGGAGCTTGTAATCACAAAAAAAAGAATGCCCTCTCGGGTATTATTGTGATAATAAATGACTTTCTGTAGCCATTCATTTCAGTTCAAGGTTCTCAACAGTGGCAATATGGTGTTGACAGTTCCTGGACATGAAATGACAAATGTGTCAGGAGCTGATCAACTATCCATTGCACATGCAGTCTGAATGCTGTACCGGCTCCATTTGTTAGAAAGAATAATGACGCATCTGTGGTGTTCTGTAGCCTTGGCAAGCTGTGTCTCCCATGAATATACTCTCTGGAGACAATCCATCATCTTCTCAATTCACGGTCTCATGTCGTCCATTCACTTTCGATGTTTGAGCGTTGCATGGCTTTTTGGAAATGTATTTTGTTGTAGCTGCCAACATATATTTCACTTGAAACACATCTGTGGCGTTTTCCCACTGTTGTCCCTTTGGTGTGAAAGCTGTAATGCAACTCGTATCATCCTTGCAGCAGAAGGTCAACTTTAAAAGGTTTTCATTCCTGAAAAGGTCAGCGCTTCCAGGTGTGAAGCATCGCCACAGCAGAGATGGGGTGGGGGAGTCAAGAACATTGAAAAAACATTTAATTGGATGAATTGTCTCTAATTGTATTAGACTTATTTATTTATTTATTTGTTGTCGTGTTCAATGCTCTTAAATTGTTGGTGTCGGAACACAGTGTTTGTTTGTGTGCATACCTAGAATAGCGTGAACTCCAATGGCTGCCATATTTTGTCTCTGTGTGTGTGTGTGTGTGTGTGTGTGTGTGAGTGTGAGAACATATTACGTGTGTGGGCTGTTCCCTCCACTACCCTGAGCGGTGGCTAGGGGGTGCACTGTGGACATGGTGTGTGTGTATGGGCAAGAGAGAGAGAGAAGGGGGGAGAGAGAGAGAGAGAGAGAGTGTGTGTGTGTGTGTGTGTGTGTGTGTGTTTGTCTCTCAGTAATGTATTCCTGCCTGTGGCTGGGCTGGTCACATGGGGAGAGCAGCCTGTTTAAAACAGCCTCAGCTCGCTCACTCAGAGCAGTGCGAGACACAGAGACAGACGCACACGTTCTCTCTCTCTCTCTCCCTCTCCCCTTCTCTCTCTCTCTTTCACGCACACACGCATGCACACACACACATGCGAGCAGACAGCAACTTTCCTCTATCGGACTGACACAACGCACACGCCGGGATAAGACACACTCCCCTTGCGACAGTGGAGAAGAGGATAAGGAGTGACAGATCAGGAAAAAAAAAAAGAAATACAGAAAAAGAAGAGGTTCCCAGTGAGTAGCCATTTGATTTAAAAAATATATATATATATTTTTTTTTTTTCTTATTTCAATTTTTGGACTTTGCGCTTCTTCAACGCTGTCTGACCGGGACCTGACAGGCACTGAGAGAGGGAGCGAGAGTTGGATGGAAGGGACTGTGAGAGAGAGAGAGAGAGAGGGGGGGGGAGGAAAGGTGACAGAAGTGAGCGGAGATGTGGTGCTAGTGCAACATCGGAATACCTCTCCATCAATCTGTCTGTGAGATCTACTGCTGTTAATTAGCAGCGTGCGCTTGGAATGAGAGGAATGCCATTGCGCAGAGCTAGTGGGGTTTGCTTCGGACTCTTGTGCTTTCCTGGGTGTGTGTGTGTGTGTGTGTGTGTGTGCGTGTGCGTGTGCACGCCCTCTCTGTCTTTTTGTGTTTTGTATGCCGGTTGCATTGTGGCGGTCAGCTGTACTGATGTTGAGCAGAGTCCCTTTTGAGGCGCACGCTGCTCTGGCTGTGATTAATGGAAACTCATTGATATGCAGATGGAAGGGGATTGAACACAGCACTCTGTTCCCGTGATATGAGTGATGTGTAAACGGACAGTCAGGTTGCCTCTTCTCCTCCTCCTCCTCCTCCTCCTCATCTCTTCTGTCTCTGTATCTGTCTGTCCCAGTCTGTCCTATACTGAATCGCCGTCTCTGGCTCTTTTCATCCTCACTTCCCTCGCCGCTCGCTCTCGTCACCGCCACTGTTCTCGGTCTCTCGCATGCTCTCCCGCTTCTCGCTGCCCTTTCCTGTTCTCCTGTCTTTTCGTGAACTTTTCTCTGTGTCCGGAGCTCCCCTTCCATTTCTCTCAATGTCTCCCCCTCTATTTCTCCACGTCTCCTGAGCTCCAAATGCTCTTCTCTCGCTCACCCCCCACGCTGGTACAAGCTGGTATCCATAGTAGATTCCTCAGTTGCATAGAAAGAGAGGATCGCACAGTTGTGAGGAGGGAAGGAGGGGAGGGAGAGGGAGAAGAAAGAGAGAGGAATGAAGGAGAAAGTGGAAGGAGGGAGGGTAAGGGGAGTGAGGTGTGGGGGAGGGGGGGGCATTGAAAAGGCTGACACTGGCTTGGACAATTAGCCCGGGGAGTCCGTCCTGGGGTGCTATTCTGAGAGGGGCTTTGGCCCCTGGGCCCTGGGCGCTGGGTCACGGGATACCTTGACCCCTCCAGTCGACAGCTAGGCATGGGAGCCATTATCACGGCCTGATTGATTAGCACTGAGCGGAAATCCCTTTTCTCTTCACTCCTTGGGAGAAAAAGACGGGAGCTTTTTTGTCCTTTTGCTGCTGCTGGTTTAGTATCTGCCTGCCTGAATGTAGAAAGAATCTGGCTGTTTTTTATTTTATTTTACTGTTGTCAGTTATGGAGGTCTGGTCTCTATATATCTTCTCTCTCTTGTCTTGTCCTTCTCCCTCTCATGTTTCTTCCACTAGACAGCGTGTGTGTGTGTGTGTGTGTGTGTGTGTGTGTGTGTGTGTTGTAGTTGGTACTATATTTATTGGGGGGACTTCCCGATATTTTGATGTCTGAGCTGATTATGTTTTATATATTTTTTTGCATTAGTTCTTTCGCTCTCATCATTCTCTGAGCTCGTGTGAGTTATGCACCTGTAGAGATTGTTAGTGATGCGTTTGAGAGGCTACCTGGAGGTTGTAGAAGAGGGGGGTGAAGGAGTGAAGGCAATGGAGAGAAAACTAGGTGATTTAAAAAAAAAGATGTGAAGGAAAATGTAATAAAAGACAAGAGTGGTGGGGGAACATACACTGTGGGACAGCTTGGGAAATTGAGCTCCTCTCTTCAGTCTGTGTGTTTCCCTTTTTATTTTGTCTCCATCTCATTTCTCTGTTTTCATCTTCCCGGTCCCATCTCTCAATAACTCTTGCTACTTTTGCTCTCCCTCAAACCCCCCCCGCCCCCCACACACACACACACCCCACACCCCCACACCTCAGACTGGGAGTTTAGCGGGGTGTTTAGCCCAGCTCTCGGCTGATCAAAGCGGTGTGTGTCAGGCTGGGCTTAGCTCAGGCACTCCTAATGGAGCACCGTTTTCATGCCTAGTTGGTGGTGGAGCGGGAGGGAGAGATGGGAGGTGTTGGGGGGGAGGGGAGGAGAAGAAGTGAAGGGGGGGGGGGGGGGGATGCAAATAGAAAGACAGAAAGAGTTCAAGCGAGGGAAAGACAGACAGACAGACAGACAGGCAGGCAGACACACAGAAAACGGGGGTACAAATTAGAAGGGACAGGCAAGCAGATTAGGGCAGACAAATAATGAAAAAGAAAGAAAAAAAAAAAAAAGAGACACTCGCTGTTGAAAGCAAACAGAGAGGCACCGAGCCCGAGACAGGCATATAGAGAGAGAGAGGAAGACAGACAGAGGCGGGCAATAAATGTCTTTCCAGCCCTTTTCTAGTGGAGAGACCTTTAGGCCAGCACAGGATAGCTCCCACACATGGTTTGGTTTTAGGTTGGAAACAACACCAGACTGGAAGAGGCCTGTTTGACCGTGTGCGCGCGTGTGTGTGTGTGTGTGTGTGTGTGTGAGAGAGAGAGAGAGATAACGGTAAAAAAGAGAGACTTGTGTGCATGGGAAGCATCTGTGTGCCCGTCTGTGTACTCCTATATGCCAAGCACCAGACAGACATGCTTGTAAACTGTATATTGATTTTTTTTTTCTTTTAACAGATTATAAAAAAGCTGTCTAGACTTACTGGGCATAACCCCGAAATTGAAAGTTTTATGTCTTCTTATTTAAACATTTTTGGAAAAGGATAGAAATGTAATTTCTCAGTAGAGTAGGGAGGGGGGAACTTTTACTGAGAAATTACATTTCTTTCATTTGCCATACATTTTTAAATAAGAAGACATACGTTACTATTTTTGAGAAAAAAAAGTTCCTAAACAGGAGACTGGTACTTCCATCGTATTAAGGGGCCTGTGCAATGTCTGAGAACAAGATAGTGATGACAGTTTAAAGTGATTCTCGAGGAACCGAGAGGCGCATATTGATTAAGAAGTGATGTCGGGCTTGATTAACCGTCACTTAAAGACTAGAGTAAGAAAAGTACGCGGGGTTCTGTTTCAGCTGAAACTGTGCTGTAGATACTTCTGAACTCCTCGTCTTCTCCCCCCCGTCATTCTTTTCCTCCTGTTTCCTCCTTTTACTTTTCTTTTCTTTCACACTCTCCATTCCTTTACTGATTTCTCCTCTCCTTCTTCTCTCGTCACCCTTCCAACTCCCCCCCCGTCAAGTGTCCCTCTTTTATCCCCCGTTAAATATCTTGGATCTCCAATCAATTTACTTCTCCTTTTCTATCCCTCGCTCCTCTTTCGCTGACTCCCGAACCCTTAACCCCTTCTCTTTTTACTCTCTCAGGTCCACTCTGTCTCACCTTCTCTACGCTCTCCTTTTTTTCTCTCTCTCTCTCTCCTTGCCTCTCCTCTCCCATCCCCACCTCGCAATGCTGGTGTTTATGCTTCAGACAGAAGAAAGGTAAGATAAAACTAGGATAATATTTCCCCTAACATACTCACTGCCTGGGTAAACATCCTCGGACAGATGTCCGAACGTGGGCCTGATCAGAGGATGGCAGGGGGGCGTGAATCTCCCGGCCGTAGCGTACACAAAGGCTACAAATTGGAAGCCGGTGTGGAGCGGGGGGGGGGGGTGGGGGGAGAGAGGTAGGGAGGTACGGAGGTAGAGAGTCAAAGACTTTTTTTTTTTTTTTTTAGGAAACCTTCAGCTGAAGTTCGCAGACTTCTTGCTTTAAGCTTGGCACTGACCATCGCTATCACTTGTTGGAATGACAGACCTCACTTTACCTAATTAACAACAGAAAGCTCTTGGCTGTTGTCTCTCTGCAAGCAGGTGTGTGTACTTGGATGTTAGTAAAATCTGCGATCGCAAGTGGACCGAGTGCTTATTGACCGACACGATTTATGCTTAGCAATGTAATCGCTCTGAATCGGGATCTCCAGCAAGTAGCTCTGTGACGTAAGGTGTGAAAAACCGAGTCGGCTAAATCCGTTCTCGCAGTGTCAGACGCATTTAATAAACACTTCACATCTTATGCTGCTCATCCAATTTTCTTTTCAGGTTGTAATCAACCGTTTAATTTGGCCACCGCTGAAAACTGTTATGTCTTCGACTTGTCAACCGACAAACGTTTTACATCATTATTACTTTTTTTAAATAAGGATTCAGTAGGATTCCGATTTGATGAGCTGATTCACTGGATTTGGCCAAATGCTTTCGAACTCCAACCCTAGGAGAGGCTGAGAGAGAGATAGAGAGAGAGAGAGAGAGAGAGAGAGAGAGGAAACGTGAGAGGTAGAGAGGAGTAAGGAAGGGAGGAAGTAAATAGGTAGTTTTGGTTGAGCGTATTTGTGTGCACACGCACGCATCCGAGACACATTACATGCCTCTGTGAAACAAATGCGAGATCTTTGTACGCAAAAAGCCTCCAAACACCAGCGGAGAAATGAGAAAGGTCCCTCGCTTTCTCCATCTACCCTCACTCTCTTTCTCTCTCTCTCTCTCTCTTTCTCGCTAGTTAGATATGCCACTTGCTGTGTGCTTTTATCCGAATGCACCTAAGGGTGTGAAAACATGACAAGATTTTGTTGAGACTCGGCCCCAATTAAGCAGGCTCGCTTGCGTTTCAAAGATCTGCATTTTACAACGGTTTCCTCTCTGCACCCTGAGCTGGAAGATCTGACTCCGAGGGGGGGACCCGGTGTTTAATTACTTCACTAATACGAAAGAACTTTTGTGCTCTTCGAATTTAAAACACTCTCAAATGCCATAAATCTTTACATAACCCTTTCACTATGCACCAGGACGTTCAATTATGGAAAGTTGTGAAAGGTTTATGAAAAAGTATTGGCTGTCTGTGGTTGTGAGCTTCTCTGCTTGTGTGTTAGTAGATCTTTTTTTTTTTTTTTTACTTGTATGTTTGTGCTCCTTTTGCTGTCTTTTTGTTCTCTGCTTGCGAGACAGTGTCTGTCAGTCTGTCAACTTATGTGTGTGCTAGTGGGTGTGTGTGTGTGTGTGTGTGTGTGTGTCAACGCGTGTGTATATCTGCTTGCCTCTGCTGCGTTTTCCTCTTTCGACAGCTCTCCATTCAGCCCCTGTAGCATTCCTGCAGCCCAGGCAATCGAAGAGTTTGACTCTTTCTGATCAAAGCAAACGAGGGATGAAACGAGTGAAATGGATAGACCCTTTTTATGAATATGCATCACTCACCATCACTCCCCCCCCCCTGTGCTGCAACTACACCCAACTGCTCTACACATATGCACACCCAAACAAGCACACACAAAAGCTGCCTCCTCCAGTAGGGGGCGAAATGCCTAAGTATATTTCTATTGCAGTATTGTATCTGTATGCAAGTGTGTTTCCCCCCACAGTTATTGACCATCTGAGGGACATTTGCATTCCGCCACCTCACAGCGGTAGCACACTTTACTCTAATTTAATGTATGCTAGAAACACGCACAAACTTATTTTTGCATTCTAACACAAGTGCTCACGTTCAACACATCAAAAATAATTTCCTTCGACACGTGTGCACATACACACACACACACACACACACACGCACACACATACACACTATATGTTTAAGTGCATCTTGAGGTTCAGCAGAGCTTAATATGGCTCCAGGCTACAGTACGATATAGTACAGTATATATGCAGTACAGTAATACTGTACATAATGTAGATGTGTGATGTGAAATTCCCCTTCCATCCATTCCTGCATTCATCTGTCTAGGCTAATATGAGTCTGTTTGCTGCTCAGTATTATAGACTAACTTGCGTACATGTATTTTTATTAGATGCACGCAAGACTCACTGCTTGCTCAGTAGATGTCGAAAACAACGCTTAAAGCGAATTAGCTCTAACCATGTGTAGTCATCCTGCATTCATGCCATAGAAAGTCAAATGAATGGGGGGAAAAACCTATTTTCGACCAGGTAAACATTCACACTTTTCTGTGTCACCCCCTAATTGTAGCAGTTTGTTGACAATTGATACAAACGGTGCATAGATCCTTTTTCATTGGCTGAGTCAAATTTATCTGTGTTAATTCAATCAGGAGAGACTTCGTTGCAGATATGCAAACATTTATTTGTAAGTTACAAGTGCAGAGTAAGAAATCACATAAACTTTGGAGATTAGGCTCCATCGTAGAAGGGGTACATATATATTTTAGAGGTTTAGAGAAAACCAAACATATCCTTCAATGGAGTCTAGACACTGGTGGTTGCGACTAAAAACCCGTAGACCGGATGAAAAACCAAAAGGGAGCCGTCAGCCGGGAGAAGACCGAGATCACCGTGGTTGAAGATGCCTCGACGTAGAAGGGGAGGAGGCGGGTCGCACTCTCGTCTGAAAAGACAACTGACAGAAGCAGTAGAGAGAACAGATTTAAAACATGGTAGTCATGCTGTGATTGGCTTGAACATACGTGCCCGATTCTGATTGGTTTACACGGACGTAACACCCATCAACCAGCTGATCAGTTTAAGAGAACGTAAATGAAGTCTCCCTGACAGAATTTACGCTGAGCTACATTAGTCAATTCAATTCAATGTTATTTATAGTATTAAATCATAACAAGAGTTATCTCAAGACACTTTACAGATAGAGTAGGTCTTGACCACACTCTATAATTTACAAGGACCCAACAATTCCAGTAATTCCCGTAATTAGCAAGCATTTAGTGCGACAGTGGAGAGGAAAATTCCCTTTTAGGATCTTATTTTTATGTAACTGCCAGTTGTTTGGTTTTTCACCCATGCTTCCATGGGTTTGGTAGCACTTCTCTGGTCGCCAAGTAGCAGTGATCGTACCGTGGTCAGACATTGCCAATATCTCAGACTTTTCCCCGCTCAGATGCTGACCTGTATGAAAGGACGTGAATGTGGCATTAGCCTGTACCGAAATCAGTTATTCCCGCCGTCACCTGCTCCTTTTGAAGAAATGCATGGCTGCACAGTATGACTGCCAAGATGAGACATTTATAGTTTGATCTATACATTAATAATTGAATATCAGTGGAGTGATACGCTTTGATCCTTCAGTTGATATTTTTCTTTTTTTTTAGGTCATTTCTCAATCAATCTGTGTTTTTCTTGTATTTTCTGTTAAAGAAGTTATGTCGGTGGCAATCTTTGTCTGTTCATCCATGGCATCTACTGCTGGCCATGCTGCAGTTCTTCTATTTTTCTTTTTCCAAGTAGAAAACAATGATATCACTGCGAGTGTAGAAGAGAATTTATTTTCCACGGGCAGCACAAAGTGAAGGGAAAGGGATGCTACGAAATGTGATGTCCTCAATGCTAAATTACCCAGCGTCAATTTGCATGCCGTGAAATGTCTGTTTTCCGCATCCAAATACCATTGTGTCAAATGAGGCGAGTGAAGAGATGCGTGACTGTCGGGGAGAATTACAGGACAAACTTACTGGGAAATATGGAGGTCAGCAGACAAGACTGGTCATTCTCGAGACACAGCGGCAGGGCCGGTTCTAGCCCTTTGGTTGCCCTAGGCGAGATTGAGTTTTGCGCACATTCAAAATACAGTATATCTCATCTGTGTTCTCTGAGGTTTGGAGGAGTCATAAAATAAAGTGATAATACAATAAGGTATTAGAAGAATAAAGTCACTATATTTCAGAAAATAATCCACCTGCACCATCGTCCGCTGTGCAGTACGTGATATCTCTGCTGAGACGGTAGATCTCAGACCTCCTGACAGACTCAGAGCCCTGTTTGGGACGCTGGTCTCTGAATGAGACAGTTTAGGGAAGTGGCTGTAGGCTACACTGCTCTACATCGGAGGTGGAAACACAAAACTACGCAGAAATAGGGACACATCTGCTGCAGCATGTCCACAGCAGAGCGCGTCCATAGTCCTGGATCCTCTGGCAAAAACTGGTCTGCACTGCTCTGCCGACTTTCCAGTTCCTCATCTCTCTTTTCCACACTGTGCTCAGAGCTCCCTGCTGTCTTCACTCCCATCATCCTCAATCACATCTTCTCCATCATCTTTCTCTATGAAGGATACATCTGATATTAACCTCTTATCCTAATTATAACCTAATATAATAAAACACACTAACATGTTAGTGTTACTTAACACCTTTCATTCAAAATGGCTAAACATGGTTTGCTTTAATTTTGATATAAGCTCACCTTGTCTCAAATCCAAAGAGGAGGATGAGGGGTCTGTTGCTACTCCACTCCCTGGTGGGACAGTTTCTGAAACTGAGGGCCATGTGTTCCACAATGTTAACATCTGCTTCTACTGAATCTGACATAACTATAATGTTGACATGATATGTATCTACCGATGAGCTACCAAGCTACCTATGACACTGATTAGCCTATTACTGCTAATTATAGACATTATAGCCTATTCATTTAAAATTAAACATGTTTTAAATGAGGCTATTACAATGGTGTGTTGCATGCAAACAGCATTGTTAGTGTTTATGTATTTAGCCTTTACCTCAGATTACATGTATAACCAAATGATCAAGTGCATGTTCTGCTCTTTATAAGGGTTGTCTCAGTCCGTTTTTTGAGACCTTTTTGTATACAAAATGTAGTGGGTCAATCAACCACGTTATTCCGCCAATACACTAAATTTACATTTCATCTGATATGCATTATGAAATGTTATTAAGAAATAAAAATATCCAGGTAAAATCAAATATATTCCAGACTTTTCAAGGGCCCTCTCTCCCCTTGGGCCCTGGTAATTAGTATTGGTTTTACCCCCGGTCCGATGGCGATATTACGAATCCCACTACGGCCACGCCAAGACCCGCCCTTCAATAGCGTTCACACACTACTATTGGCCAGGCGTCCATGCTTACATGTACAGGTCCTATCCCCTGACCAATCCCCTTACCCTAACCTTAACCACTCGAGGTGAAATGCCTAACCCCAACCAATCGAGCTGCTTCGTAGGGCGGGTCTTGGCGTGGCCACAGTGGGATTCGTAATTTTGCGGTCCGATGCCCCTGGTGTCTGTGCCGCTGCTCGTCTCTATTTCTCCAGAGAGAGTGGACACTAAGCGACGCACAGGTCTGCTTCAGAGCTCCGTGTGTTTGAGTCTGACCTGAGACGGGAAACGTCGTGTAATGAAAGGTTGACCAGTAAAGGTGTGGCTGAGGGGGCGCCTTAGGATGATCATGTTTTATAAACACGTTTTATTTCGCTTGTCGTTCTAATTCTATTATTAATGGGAAGTAGACCTAAGGGCGACACGGCGGCCTCAACACATTTGACGCCCTAGGCAGTCGCCTAGGTCGCCTATAGCGATCGCCGGCCCTGCACAGCGGTCAGGAGAAGTGACAGGAAAAGTTGAGTCTAACAACAGGCAAGAATGCTTTCACCTGAGGCAGAGTAGACTACAACAAGCACCGAAGCCCTAACTGGACAGAGCAGAGGCTAGGCACGGCTACCAACATGCGTGACTTGTTGAGGGGAGGATTAAAAGAGACAGGAAGACTTGAAAGACGACTTGAGGTTAGGAGGAGGCTAGCACCAAAAGTGATTGTGGTCAGAGAGGAGCAAGGAATAAAGAAGAACGTAGGAGATTCAATTATGGAGCAGAAGGCAGTTCTACTGAAGGATACCATCGGGCATGATTGGGACTAGAAAGAAGGTGGTAGAATAGAGGAGGCAATAAGAGGAGTTGATAGTTGGATGGTCAAATGGGAGGAGATGAGGGGAGGAAATTAGAGGTTAGAAAAGACTTTCCGCAGACCCAACTGTGAGCAGTGTACAGAACGAGACGACCCGGAGAAAAGGATAAGCACAGAACAGGGTTGCCCAGCACATGGGAGCCTAACACCACTGTGGCCACTTGTGTGATTGAGGTCAGCAAAGAAGACGGGGGTGCAAAGATTAGAGGAAAATGACAGGGGACATGTTGGACATGTTTGGAGTCAAGGCGATGCTCGGAGATGTGACAATGGTCAATGTACAGAATCAGATGGAAGGAGAGGTTAGAAATCAAATGAAGTGAGGAGAGACAAGAATTCCAAAGGACACAAGCATCACCGTTTTGAGGTTTACCTGTCAGTAACACCCCAAATGAAATTGGATTTGGCGTTTTTCAAATGGTGAAATAGCAGGTCTTCAGCAAGCAACGTTATGCAACAGATTTGCAAATTACACATCATCTTCTCGGGACACAAGTGTGTGTGAACGGCAGTGGCTGTTACAATTTGGAACATACTTTTACCAAAATAACCTGAAAACATTCAGTAAATTGGATTTAGTTTGTGCCCTGACAGCTACTGTTTTTCAGTTGCTGTATATGATATTCAGGTCTGCTCTCATAGTACATCAGCAGTGGGATGCTGAAACACAGCCACCCTCATTTATTTTCATGTTTACTTCTTTTTTTTTTTTTAACTCAAATTGAGACCTGATGTCCGCACCCCTGTGTGTAGAAATGTTCTGGGATCGAGCCACGTTATTAATAATGCAATGTGTTTAAAAAAATGAATGAATTTTTCATCAAAACGGAACTCATAGTTAGGGCTCCAACATGAATGACATGCAGATATCTCTATCTTTTTTTTGGAGGGATGATTTCAGATCTATTTATTTATCTCCACTATGAAATATATATAGATATACTGCTGGCACTGTTGGCTGTAGGTGTGTGAGTTCCTGTGCAGATTTATATCCATCCAATGTTTTTGTCCAACAATGTTGTTGTGTGTGAAGCTGCTGTCTGTACATGTGCGTAACTGCTTATATCCATCTCTTTCCATCTCCGTCCATATATTTGCTTTTTGATGTGTATATAAGCTTGCCTTTATGCACAAGTGTGTGTTTGAGAGGGAGTGCCTCTCTCAGAGCCGGGGGCTTTTAATCTATTAAAGCCTGCTCCTTAAACACTAATCAATGCACCCTTTTATATTTCCATTACAGTGCAGAGGGAAAGGGATAAATAAAGCAGGACAGGGGAGCTCAGTAGTGGCTGCATAACGTTGGAAACTCCCAATGGTTGTTCAAATGCACAGGAAGTGGCTTGACTTATTTGTCTCGAAAAACAGATTGCAGTGATGTTGTGGTAAAAAATTCATTCAAATTCATTTGATGCTAGATATAAGACAAATGCATTTGAATTACTAGCCAGTGGTGTTGTGGTTGGCACTGTTGCCTCACTGCAAGACAGTTCTTGGTGCTCCGGATTCCTCCCACAGTCCAAAGACATGCAGGTTAGGTCAGTTGGCAGCTCGGTTGCCCGTAGGTGTGAATTTGTGTGTGTGTGTGTGTGTGTGTGTGTGAATGGTTGCCTGTCAGCCATGCGATTAGTCTCGCATTGCTAGGCAATGGAGTATGGTCTTGCTACACACACTATCTATTCTGGGATAAGGGAAACATCGCTCTGGTCTGTTTGTATTTCTTTAAACCAATCATAACCGTCGTTTGGCGCTGAGCCCCAATACCGGAGATAGCAAGACGGGAGGTACGCGGCAGATGTCGCTTCATCCCAGCAATGTACCTCCATTGAGCCAGACTACGCTAAAACTACGCTGTGATTGACTGGCAACCCATCTAGTCTAGTCCTAGTCTGTATTAAAGAGGCTCCGAAACTGCCTAAAACGCTGGTATCAGTATCGGGAAGTACTGGAGTTTATGCACCGATCCGATACCACGTAATAAAGCCCTAAAGAAAATCTGCGTTGAAGTAGTTTATGTTTTTTTTCCGTAACTGACTGTCAAACTGGATAATAAAAGTTCTGTGGCATTCATTGTTTGTTCATGTTTCACAAAGAGTTTAACCTGTGCCAGACCTACAACATAGATAAAAATAAAATATAAAAATATTATCACATCCATACAGGGATAGTAGTATACAGCTGTTAAAACATAATAAAATGTTACCTTTTACTTTCTTTGTGTTGGAATTTTAAACTCTGGTAGATTTCTGCTCCTCAGATCTCTGCAGGGTAAATCCAGACAGCTAGCTAGATTACCAATCTGAGTTTTCTGTTGCACGACTAAAACAACCTTTGAACGTACACACGTTCCACCAAAACAAGTTCCTTCCAGAGGCTATTTTGCAACAGCACGGTGGCTCTGTGCAGCGCTTAGCACCACCCATGACGATTGTGATTGGTTTAAAGACATGCCAATAAAGCAGAGCACTTGGGCTCCCATCCCGGAATGCTGTGTGGACTAGCCAGACCCTCCTGGCAAAGCGAGACTAGGGTGTACCTCACCTCTCGCCCATTGCCATCTGGGATCAGTTCCAGCCCTCTGCGACCCTCTAAAATAATAATAGCTGGTGGATGGATTTTATGGTTGTTTTGACTCATCATTCTATGATATTTTGTATTTCCATAAATGAATATCCCTTGCACCAAAGTACTGAGATAGGGTAACATGGTGACAGCACTACAACAAAGTCTGGAGGGGCAAGAAACGAGCAGTCAGATGATCAGACAGGTTTTTAACAAGCCACCAGTTTGGTAAGATTATTTAAAACACTTTGTTTGAAATGTCAGTAAAAATCTGTTATTGCACAGGAAAAGAAAGTTTTACACGCAGTTTTTTTTTTAGCAATGTCACTGCTCTGAAGTTAAAGATGCCATTTGTGAAAGCTCAAAGAATGCAGCCAAAGCGCTGTATAAAACGTGGCCTCAACAATTGGGACCATCTCATCTGTGTCTCAGCAATTAAAGGATGATGAATGCGTATACTTGACACCTCCTCTTTTCATTTAAACAGATAATTGCCTATGATTGCACGAGAACCTGTGCTTTTTGTGCAGCGTGCTCTATTAGCAGCCCCGTGTCATTGTCCTCCCACCCATCTTTCTTCTTTAAATGTAGTGCTCCTTGCTCGCAGCAATGCATCACGTATTCCCTTTAGACCGTGTTTAACTGGTGATCTATGCACTGTAGCATTCAAGTGTCAGGAGAGAAGACTTTCAAGCTATGCAGCCTACAATATGCGCTCCTGTTTTAGGGATGATTTACAGCAAATGACTGCAGTGCAACAGGAAGCCACAGTTGCCCACCACCCCCCACCCTCCCCTCACCCATTTAAACCCACTAAACTGACAGTATTTGCCTCTTCTCAGAGCACACTTTATTAGCTATGTCTGCTTGTGTACATGTCCCTCAACCCCAATTAATTTAGTGTACTTAAGTGGCAGATTTGCATTAGACTGTGCTAGCCTTTGGAGTATACTTTATTAGTGTTGTCAGGGTAACCGGCACCAAACCCCAACCCCCCCCTGCTACCCCACCCATCCCCTCAGCTCCAACATGCACACGCACCCATTTATTTCAACACAGTACTTTCTTCGCTGGAGTGTTCGTGTGTGTTTTTCCGCTCCGCTGTGGTAGTTTATTAGCGATGTCTCCTTTGATAGTTAGTGTGCACGCTTGATTATGGCTGAAAGGGAGTGGGCCGGGCGCTGGGCTGGAGGAAGTCTGCCTAATGATATTAACAACATCCTTTATTGGGTAGCTACTGCAGGGAGAGGGAGAGGGATAGAAGTAAAGAGAAGGGAGGGGGAATAGAGTAAAAGAGTGGGGAGTTAGAACAAAAAAGGGAAATGGGGGAGAGGAAATTTTGGGTAAATCAAAGAGACAAGTGTGTGGAAGGCAAGGGGGGGTAACTTGTCAGGGATTTAGCCAGAAGGAAAATAAGGAAAAAGGTCGATAGACAGGAGGCCGAGAGAAAAAAAAAAAAACAGAACAGAATTATGGAGTGTCCCTGACCCAATACTATGATGGTAGATATTCTCACCCCATCTTCGTATATTTAACAGAAGTGTTAGTCCCTCTGTGCCCTTCTAATAGAAACTTTGCAGTGGTATCACAAATCGCCTAGCAACCCTGTGTGGCTCCATCATGGAGGTCCACTGGGGGATTAGCTGTGTGTGAATAATGGCGTGTGTGTGTCTAACAGCTGGCCAGGACAAACAGAGATACCTGGGAAAAGGATTGGTGTGGTGTGCTGATATGAGTCAAGTTTCATGTTTTTTTTTTCTTTGTTTTTTTTAGTAGCAGGGATTGTCTGGAGAGGATGACTGTTCTATTTCTGTGACTAACAAGGTCTGCAACAAGTCGATCAGAGAAAATCGAGACGATTTTGTGTGTATATCAATGAAACGTGTGTATTTTTCTTTTTTTTTAAAGTAGCTTTAAAATCGTATTTAAAATCATTTGTATTGTCTTTGTATTATTTGCAGACATCACTTCTGTCAGTTTATTTCTTTCTTAATTCTTGTTCCCATATCTGTGTATTTGCTCACAAACACATGCACACATATGCACATTATTCTTCTACTCCAAATTATGTATGTATTCAACTTCATACAAAAAGGAGTCAAGCTGAAAGAAGAGGCATCATCATTCCCAACACATTCACACATGTACACGCTAGATCCACTGCCGAAGCACAAAAGACGGGGAGTGAATGGAGGGGGATTATTTACATAACCGGTTTATGTCCCTTTGTGTTGTTGAAAGACATCAACAGACACCAAATAAGATAGAGGTATCTTCTATAAACTGGCATTGTATGGTAGAGAGCGTGGAAAACACACACTAGCACGCACACACACACACACACACGTAAACAGATGTAAACAGAGATATGCTTGTTACTGTATGGAAGTTCATTAAAGACAAAACTACTGAACGAGCGCCAAACAGAATTGAGCTATAATTGTTCTGCAAATTAAGATGTGAGAGTGAGCAGGAATAACTTGACAAGAGTAACATCTTCTCCACATTCGGAGCACTTGAGATTGTTGGATAACATGCCTCAAATAGATACACACGGTTATATTTGAGAGGTAACGTGAGCCTCAGAGAACAAAACTTTACTTTAAGGTCAAATGAAATGGATTTTTACTCTGCTGTCACTTTCAGTTTAGATACAAAAGTCTGCAACAAAGAGTTTACTAGCTTTGAAGATAGTGGGCAAAGGACACCTTACTGCTCTCAAATTTAGAGACATTTGTTTTGCAACTTCAACACATCAATTATATTCACACCTTGCTCAATCTTGGAGGCTTGTTTTGCTCTTACAAATCTGTTTCTGAACAGTCTCAAATCTTTATTTACAGAGTTTTTTATTTTTTATATTTTCAGGGCTCAACGCTAACTTTTCAAAGTGGCATCAGCTTTTGGTTGCTGAAATTGACAATACGGTTGCCATGTTTTAAACGCCCTATATTTGGAGCAATTAATTTTGTATGTAACTATACCACACATTGTAATAATGAAACAATGACCAAATGGCTTGCAATATAATTTCCCATCCCTCTCAAATAGGGGTGCAACGGATCACAAAACTCACGGTTTGGATCACGGTTTTGAGTCACGGATTGGATACATTTTCGGATCGGCACAAAAAAGTGGGGAATTAAAATTATTATTAAAAATGTAATAACAATAACTTAACAATAATTACTTCTTTCACCAGTCAGATGCTGTTAAACGACAAAAACAGATGAGAAAAGGGTATTTTACAATAACTTTGAATCCACCACAAGGTTTAGCAGTGTACCAGTAAACACAACCTTTATTCCCATGTACGTTGTTTTTCTGAAACAGCAGTAACCAGTTAGCCTGGTTGATACCAGACCCTTCTCAGTTGTAACTGAGAGTAGGTCTGGGCAATGTCCATTCACAGCCCATTTCCAAAGGGCAACGCTCAAATGCCTCTGGGCGCAATTGGATAGTCCTTCAACCAATCAGACCAACGATCCGGGTGACGTAGCAGCGACAGCGGCATCAACGGGTTGCTGCGCTTCGGTGGCCGCCATGTTGAATGTAAACAAAAAGCTGCTTGCCGTCGCTGCGCTATCGTCAACGTGTAAAGCCCGCCTCAACAGTTGTGATTGGTGCCTCGATTTGGAAGCGATTGGAAATGGGCTTGAATGGGCTCTTAGCCAGACTGACTTGCAGAGCAAATCTCAAATTTGTTTTTCAGGGATTTCCCAGGCTAGTGACCAGTGCTAGTTTGTGTCCTTTTAGCTCATAGCTTTAGCGGCAGACTGTTGTACGTCCCACAGTTGGAATCCTCTACAGTGAAATCCAGTCACATTTTTACACCGTTTAGCTGTCAGCATTTGAGCCGTGTTTAATCCACTACTTTTTTACTACTGTAGCTAAAGGTAGGCTAACATTACCTGCTGTGTAACGTGTTATTAGTGTTTACTAGCGTGACATGCAGCGATGCTTCTGTTGCCTCTAACGTCTGTTTCGGAGCGTTAGAGAGCAGCGCAGACATTTAAGTGGCACTGAAATGAGGCACCGAAATCCGCCTTGCTATTCCGTCCGGTAGATAGCGGGCACCGGTGCCATATTAGCACCGGATTTTAACATGCGGCGTTAACGTGAACCGAAAATTGCATTGCCTGTATAATTTCACGGCAAACGCACGTGTGGTGATCGGTCGCACAACAGCTGAATTGTTGTGTTGCGCATGAACGTAGCTAGTGTTTAAACTTTACGGAGACAACCAAATAAAATATTGACTTCTTTTGAAATAAGGTTTTTGATTAGTTTTGTTTTATATTAAAAGGGGGCAATCAGAGGCCATGAAATGGTTGCCAATTGACTAAATCTGATTGCCAACTGTTACTGTCGAGCCCTGATTTTTTTAACTCATTTAAGAAATGCTCTATGGAACAAAAAGACACTTAAAATAAACCAGCATGGATGGAAGAACAATTTGCGTCTCTGTCTTGAACTAGCTTCTGTGTTCCGCTGTAGTCACTTTTAGAAAGCAATGGCAATGAAACAGTTCAGGTCTGTTTAGGAGAAAACCATGCATGAAACGGCATATATGTTAACAGATGCAATCAAAAGACAATGTTCTACCCTGTCTAGCACAACCACCAACGCTCACATAAACACGTAAGGTACAGAGCTGTCACACACATTCCACCTCACGCACACAACACTTGCACACAGACGGCAAATGACAAGTGTGTCATGAATGTGTGTTGATTGGTAAGCAGCACAACCCTCCTCTTCCACTAACACCCACTGAAAGCTGTCACCTTGAGAAGCCTCGCTCCACACAAAAAAATGTCAGGGCTGGCAATTTCCTCTGTTTACCTTGGCGAGGTGCCTAAGGTCCCATACCCCTCCCAGATGTGAGTGTGTGTGTTTGTGTAAGAGTGTGTGATTGTGTGCAGGCATGTTTATTTGTCTGTTTGCAGGCATGTCGGTTTCTGTACGAGTGTGTGTCAGCTATGTTGTGTGTGTGTGTGTGTGTGTGTGTGTGTGTGTGTGTGTGTGTGTGTGTGTGTGTGTGTGTGTGTGTGTGTGTGTGTGTGTGTGTGTGTGTGTGTGTGTGTGTGTGTGTGTGTGTGTGACAGAGAGAACTAGACAAAGACGGATAAATAAACTCGTTCTCTTGCACTGTGTCTCTCTGTAAGCAGTGTCAGCATCTCTCTGCACCTGTGGCTAAGGAGACATATCAAACACACACACAGTCAACTGTCACACACTAGAGACACACTCTATCACACACCACACAAGCAAACAGAAATGCATGCATAGGTGTGAACTAAATGCAGCGACAACATTTTAAAAATCCACACATCCTCAGTTTGCAATAATCAGTGTAAGCACATACACCTTGTCACTAGGACGGTATAGTTTTTTTTTTTTTTTCTTACCGCGGTGAAGAAGCAGCGTATCATCGCGGTATGGCGGTATACCGCAACCCCCTCACGAGAGTAGCGTAAGAGCAAGAATAGCAGGGTGCCTTAAGTGAGTGATGTCAGTGCTTGTGCAAGGAGAGCGAGCGGTAACGGAGAGCGAGCGGTAACGGAGAGTAGAGAACGAGTGCAGCTGTGAGGAGAAGTGAGGAGGCAAAAGAGATCGCAAAGATGACGTAAAGTGAGTTAAAAGTGAACAATAAAGCAACAAGCTTCTCAAGCACATGGTGGCTTTATCTGCTGTCAAGACTGCCAGTAAAGTGAATGGCGTTACCCCCGAAAAAGCATGGGCTTAAACCATACAACACATGTTGCAGTCATAGACTCTCTATGTGAGAGTCTTTACTGTGTCTTGCTGTCATTTACGGCCACGCTGCTTTCTCTCCTCTCCGTTGATCTATTCCACAGTTCAGAAAGCTCTATTGTCAATAAAGTAAAAAAAAAAAAAAAAAAAATGGCGACAATGGCAAGTGCAGACACTTTGCAGCACAGCGGTCTAGCAGCTGAGCAGACACAGAGCAGAGAGGGCAACTCAGCAGTCCGCAAACTTGTTGCTCTCACTACCAACATAAGCTGTTCTTTTTAGGCTACAAAACGCGCATGCAGGCTGAAATTTAACCGTGTGCTTTTGTCGGGATTGATCTATGTACAGAAGGAAACTCCGCTAGCGGCTAGGCTAAAGTGCAACGCAGCGGTAACATCTACCTCATCTGAGAACAGAGAAATGTCTTTGCCTTCCCATTTGTGTATTATATTAAACATTACCTGTAGTAATAATAATAATAATTTATAAAATCTAACACACAAAAGAAACCCCCATAAACGTAAGTTTTTTCTCTCCATAACCTCTTGAAATAGGCGAGAATACAGTCGATGAGAACTACACCATGATTATTGCTTGCATACTATTTAATATCACACAAAACAACATATTTGGATGATATGTTTTGTTTAGAAAACCTTGAATCCCTGTAAGACACAATGTCATCAGACACAATCCATGTCATTAGAATTAGTGAATCCATGTCATTAGACACAACGTGGACACACGTGTAGGCCAATGTATTTTTTTTTTGTTGCGGTGATGACTCAAAAAGAGCTCTCTTTGGGTTGGTTAAATGTGGTAACCAACCCAGCCCTACTTGTCACATACGGTTGATGTCGACAAGTGCGTACACACTGCATACATACACACACGCACTGTACACACAAGGGTGTCACAGTGGCGACAGGTCGACACACGCATGCACACATTCTGCAGACAACCACTAGTCTGTCAGAGTTAAGGTAAAAATGTGTCTTTTCCCACAATCTTCCCACAGGTAGAACGTGAATGCCCTCCATTTCTGTGTGTGTGTGTGTGTGTGTGTGTGTGAGAGAGATACCTATAATTGACTTGGAGGCAGACTTCAAAATAGTCCCTCATTAGGAAGGATTAAATAGAAGAATACCCTCAACACACTTTAAATGACTTCAGCTTCTGTGTGTGTGTGTGTGTGTGTGTGTGTGTGTGTGTGTGTGTGCGCACGCACGCATGTCTATATTTTTCTTGCATCGACCATATGTTTGGTATTACTGTGCATTTGTCTGCTGCTGCTTGTACAGTACGCGCGTGCGTCTGTTCAATGTTATGTCTTGTGTAAGTCTTTTAAGCTGATTTGTACATGTGTGATAGTAGCCTTTTATTTACCTTTATTTAAATTATTAAATCAAATAACTGCTTCAACATTAGAACCTTGGAATGGTTTTACATTCACAGCAAATGAAATCACCTTAAAGGTCATCTTGGAGGAGCAGGTTCCCTCAGCATCTATATATTCCAAAATGGAAACAACCCTGGCAAAACCAAAAGCTGGACAGAGCATGTAAACTGGCTGCCTGAAGCGCCACAGTTCTTCAGCCAACAAATTGATGCCTGGTGGATAAAAACCCTGTACCAAACAGCAGCTGAACACACCATCTGTTTCTCTGCGATCCCACTCATAAGGGAAGCGTATTTCAATGTATTTTTATGCCCCTTGTCGTTTCATGGCCAATGCTATCATCCTACTATTTTCTGGCATCTTGTTCCCGTTGTCATTTCATTTCTGTTACTGGGTGCCGTTTTATCGGAGCTTACCATCTTGATGTTGCTACTTATTTCGAGGCGTAACTATATATATATATTTTTTTTTTAATAAAACCCCATGTGCTTTATTTGTTGCTCCTTCACAGATTATTGACTGCATCTCCTCTGCTTTTTTCAGCTTTTTTTTTTTTAAAGTCAGCCTTTATTGATATTTAACGTTTTGGGAAAAATGCAATGTGTCAGTTATAAAAATCCATTAGTTGCAACCATATTTTCTTAAACTTCACGTCATAAAAAAAAAAAAAAAAAAAAAAAACTCTCGATGATTTCTGCCACTGCTGCTGTTCATTATGTTTTTCTGGAGAAGCCACATTGGAAACCCACTGGACCCGTCAGCAGAGAGCCCAGAGGCGGCAGTCGTGCAAGCCCTCTGCCATCCCTCCCTCCAGACGCAACCTTTTACATGCTCCATCTGTGGCTCTGGTCTACGATCGCTCCCAACAGCCACCTGCAGCGGGGGCCATCGCTGCCAGCCACAACCACAATTAGTCTCATCCACCCCAAATTAAGTAACATAATCTTTGTCTGTTAACGACACGCCCCTGTGTGTGTGTGTGTGTGTGTGTGTGCGTGTGCACGTGTATATGTCAAAGAGTTCAGCATGCTTTGTTTGGTTTTTAGCTGCAACTAGGGTGGCACCAGTGCTTGAAGTGGTACTCTCTTGCATTGGCAAATCATTATGACATTTGAGATTTCTACAGTGAAAAACAAAACTTGGAGATATTGCTGGTACAACAAGCATTTATGTTATTTATTAACAACATAAATGTATGTATTTATTTAAACAAGTCGTGTGTGTGTGTTTGTGTGTGTGTGTCTTGACAGTTTTAGTCCTCTCTCTGTCTGGCCAGCAAGTGACGGGATGCTGCTACATGTTTTGCAGCCCAGTATGTTAGCTTTAAAAACGAGCCAGCTGTTTGTGGAGCAATAATGCATCGTTTGGTCCCTTGACTAGCAGTCAGGCCATCCATGTGTTTCGTTACTCACGTTATGATTGACTAAGGTAACGTTAAGGTTGGTAGCTGCAGACTCCTCATTAGCGCTAGCTGTTCCGCTCACATCGACGTTAAAGTTAGTTTGAAGCCCATGAATTGTACCTAATGGTTCTGGTTGGACTTGGACCTCTGTTGACGTGTCTGCCCCTGGCACACGCGTTCTTTTAGTACCTTTCTGAAGCCAGGCTAACGTAACGACTTACAAACTCGACAAACTTCTTTTTTTAGTTTCTAGGTTTTCAGCAGTGAAAGATCTGTTACGGTCAGGCTGCAGGCATCACACAGCTTTTCCGAACTGAGGGAAGTCACGTAGTGCCCTCTGGGTAGAGTAGTTTATGTAACGTTAGGGTCAGTCTCTCTGACACTGACGCTTTCTCTGTCAGTGGTAGAGTACCGGCTACATGCGAGAAGTAGCGGTACGCAAGAAAAAAGTGCAGGTACCCTTAAGAGTAAAATGTAGAAGTGCCGGCCCACTTCGAGCTCTGGGCGGCACAATATATCGTTTCATATATCGTATATCGTATATCATTTTTTTAAATCGTCATTGCAGTATCAACTTGTGCAACATACACATCACAACAGGTTGCAACAGTCATTATCAGTAGAAAACTGCACTTTAAAATGTAACTGCCATTCGTTTTTTTTTTTTTTTTTAGTGCCGCCTTTTATATTCAATTAAATGTTCAATTTGTTCAATAAAATAATGTCGGAAATGATTTGCTTTCATGCGTTTTAGAATTCAACAAGCAATTTGTTATATTTTAGCCGATAAGTGAAAGCAGCAGAAAGGCAGAACCGAAGAGAACACTTACATCACTTTGTACAGCCCTAGCTGTAACTAGCTGTAAAACTTTTTTCCTGTGATAATTGATTGTCTGGCTGCCAGACAATCAACTGAGTGAGAGCAACTGAGCAAGACAATTAAACAATTCATAGTAAATCCATCGTGAGGAAGAATAGCGTTGTGTTATGAGAACACGCGCGACACTGTTTGCACAAGTCCTTGTGTAATTGTATAATGTAGCGTCAAGTCGGTACGTGTTTTTATTTTTATTTTTTTTTGAGAAAAGAGCATGTGTACGTTTGGATGTGGATGTGTGTGTGCGCATGTGTGAAAAGTGGGTCCGATTTCACTGTGAAGGCATGTTGAACAGTCTCTCAATTTCCTGCTGCATGTTCGCTTTCCCCTCCCCATGACAAATTCCTTGATTTCCCCACAACACATTCCTGATGCATTATTGGTCATGGACATTATATGGTCCCACATATTCTGTCTCTCTGAGTCTGGGAAGTATTGAATTGCTTGTGCGCTTACGTGGGTAAAAAAAATTTAAAATAAAAGAGAGCAATTGGAAGACGGAGCAACATGTAAGCCAACAATGTTTTATCCCCTAGTTGGAGAAGATTTAGTGTCATGTTAATGGAGTTTTCAAGGAAGTCATAATTCTGGCTTGCTTTATTTGAATTTCATGGCTTTCTTATTGTCTGTATTTAGAGCTGGAACCAATTTGTGATGAGAAACCATGCTACAGAACCTCAATTTAGACTCTCTTCTTTTAAGTCTATAAGACCTACTTTGCATAGTTTGGTTTTTGTATTAAGCTGAGTCAGGTTTCCCATGCTACTACTGTTAAAATAAGATAAGGAAAATGTTCCTCCAAACAAAAGATCAGTTGACACTTTCAGTCCATCCTTGCAAGATTGTGGGTCTGAAGGCAGCTTATAAAAACACATCATGTCATATCCTGCCTCAATCCATTAAAGCAGATACACGATGCCACATAATGACATTACAATTTTTTTTCAGACCTTCCTCCATAAACAATGTGCCAAAATGAGCTTTTAAACCCGAGGGATGTTGTCTGTGAAGAATAAGTGAATGTTTGTAATGGCAGTGGGGGAACTGACATGGCTTGAGGCGTCCATATTGTTGAGGAAAGTTAAGGAGGTTTAGCTCAAGTGTGAAATCCATATTGAAGCCCTTCGGTTATGCTCGACTTGACGGGTTACGTGGGTGGGTGTGTTTTCACATCTGTCTCTGTGTGTGTGTGTGTGTGTGTGTGGGTGTGTGTGTGCGTGCGTGCGTGCGTGCGTGCGTGTGTGCATGTGCGTGTGCACGCATCTATTTTCATGCTTCCTTTACGTGTGTGAATATGACATGCATTGGGATGAGTGTATCCCACTGGTATTTCCATTTAAGTGTGTGTGTGTGTGTGTGTGTGTGTGTGTGTGTGTGTGTGTGTGTGTGTGTGTGTGTGTGTGTGTGTGTGTGTGTGTGTGTGTGTGTGTGTGTGTGTGTGTGTGTGTGTGTGTGTGTGTGTGTTGTATAATTCATGACCCTCCACTACTTAAATCTATTGACTGGTAGCTTAAAAAGACCGAAATGTAGAAAAAAAAGTCCATATGGTACTTATCATAAGCGGCCATATTTCTCCATTACTAGAAGCAATTTGTTTTAATTGCCTACTTAGAAGTAATATGGCCTCAAACTAGCATATTTTATTTTCATAAGAACCTAAATGAAATATGAGAATGCCTATTAACTGCCATGATTATGTTATAATAATCAGAAAATTGAGTTGTCAAGACTGGAAAGCCTCTTTAAGACGGTAGTTACACTGTGTGTTACATGGAGGAATTTTCTATCAGATTATCCCCCTTAAACTTTTAGATATAGAGAATGAAGACCTAACTGTCGCGTTTAACTCGATTGTTTACACAGAAATCTACTTTTACATTTTAGAGAAAAAAAAAGATCATCAAATCCAAATATGCTTTGATGATGCAGATTGGCACATGACTGCACCTCCTCGCATTACAAGCGTATTGGCAGTGAAGTGTATCCTCAGGGATGATTCCTTAATAGCACCATGGCCTCAGTGTGCACTCTATCCTGACTGGCTGGAGGGGTGTTAATTAGAAATAATCCCAAAAATCTTCAGTGCTTGTTCAGCTCGTAACACAGTGCAATGTGTTACGAGCTGAACAACATCAACTGATCCAACATCGCTGGTCACAACACATGACTAAATTAGCTTCACTGTGAAACAAGCCAGTTTTGTGACATAATTTTTGCGACGAGCAATGGCAAAAATTAATAGAAAGATGAAAAGCTACCCCCGAAGAAATGGGTGAAAATTGCATTAGGGAAGACCTTTGAAATCAACAGGGAGATAAAAAAAAAAAAAGAAAAAAAAGTGAAATGTTAAGCACATTCTGCTTTCACTTGGTTGACATTGTTCATATTAAATGGCTAATTCACCCAAGGCTCCAGCTATTTCCTTTTGATGTACAGTTCACAGTAGCATTGTTTAACACGCACACATGCACGCACGCACGCACACACGCACACACACACACACACACACACACACACACACACACACGCACTACCAATAACCTCAGTCTGGGAGGATTATTAATAGTATTGGAGTAAAAACACACATTTTTCTCTGACAGTGATTCCCACGTTGTGCTCATGGCTGTGCTTGACTCAGCTCTTCCAATCGTTTTTCATGTGCAAGAGGCTTTTAGAAAAGCTTTATGTTCAAAAGACAGGCATAAGGGATTCTCATGGGGCTGTGACACTCCCATTAGGAGTATGATTCCTACAATACAGCACACACATTAACTTAGAAACACACACCGGCTCTGTAGTCCCCGCCTGCAGCAGCAGAGACAGATTGTGCTTACATTGGTACCCCAACATGTTTTGGAGCTCGGACTGAAAATCGCTCTTGTAGTATGAACTTCTGAATTGGATTTGGCGTCACGGCATCTCGAGGTAGAAAATCCAACTCGTGGTGATTTAGCGGTCGAGAAAACGGCTAAAAGTCTTTCGAATTTTAAATGCAAATGCTAGTACTTCAAGTTTGCTTTGTGCTTGCCTAAATTAACATGGATTGGGGCAGTGGCTGCAATATGTAAAGTTGGTTTTAAATGGATTCATAATGGAATGTACTGTGATATATTTTCATGTTTCTTGACTCATACCTAGCCTCTTAATCTCATTAAACAAAAAAACAAGACTGACCTGTGAGATGTAGGGAGCTGTTTTCATTATTTAAGGAGCAGAACACACCTTTCCAGATGTGCCTGCAAACACATCTGGAGTGTGCTTAGGAGGAATACGTTATCAGTGGGTGTGTGAGAGGCTGGCATCAATCATGGCCAATCAAATCAGCTCCTCTAATTGCCTTTAAAAGCAATGCACTCCCTGCCATGAGGCACTGACAGTTTTATTATGAAGAGTACAGGCCGTCTTCTTCTAAGAGGAACAGAGGGCGGTCTGGACTGGATATTCTTGTCTTGTTGCAAGGCACAAATGTTTAATACCCTAGATATGAATACGTGACACTGTAAATACGCCACCAAGGGCAGATTGTGTGTCTTTAAAGTTGAAATGACTCTGTAAATATTGAAAATGTTTGGGCCATCATGTCAGTACATACAGCTCTAGTCAATTGAAGCCATTAGAACACCATGTTGACATGTATTATTCATGTATCCACACAAATTGAAGAATTACACCATCCCCTGTTGAGAAAAAAGCCCCTCATGTCCTTATTAAGCCCTTTCAAAACACACAGTGTAACACATAAAAGACGTCATTAAGCTAAAAACAAGGCTGTTTTACTTTCCCTTTTTTCCGTCGATGAAAGGCTGACATTTTGGTGATGCTACTGGTTTAGAATGAAGCCCTTTTCCATTTCTTTTAATTTCCACACGGCATCGCAGAGGAAATTTTGAATTGCCCAATAAATGATCCGAATTTGGATAAAGTTAAAACATATTTCTCTTGGCCTTCGTTTGGATGGGACATATCAATTCACACACGCTCGCTCTCTTAACACAGAGGTGCCTCTAAGCAAGGCAGTTAGCCCTTATTAGCCTCAGCGGAGTTCTCTTGTGTCAATGCCTTTTAAGCCCGACCCAAGAAGTAGACTTTCCCCTGAATTAAATAAAAAATAAATAAAGGTGAAGCGTGTGTTGCATGACTAACCCATTGATGATGATTACTGAGCAGGAAGGGCTTTCATTTCACAGAAGCGGCAATCTTTTGTGACAAAATCCTTTTATACTAGAGCCTAAATAGCCTTTTGTGGTTGCTTGACTTTTAAGTCTTGAATGTCCACTGCAATGAAAAAATAAAATGTTGTATATATATATATTATACATTTTGATTGAGACTAGGGATGCACCGATACCATATCAAGTACAAGTACTTAATTTGGGTACTTGCCAATACCGAGTACCAATACGAGTACTTAATAATCCCTCTGGGGGCCGAGGGTGTTTTCAGACACACAGATGATTTTGGCCTTCTCTGATATTGTTGTCAATTACAACAAAGCAGTATTTTCAAAGTACCATGACTTTTTTTCTATTCAAAACTCAGTGCCTGGCCCTGGACATTTCCCCGGGCTATTATCAATAAAATAAATCATACAATTCCTTAATATCAAAATACTGGGGGAAGTTTAGCAAGAATGAAAAACGTGAGGTCCGATGACGTCATTCACGTGCATAGTAAGTACCCATGCGGATTTACCGATCCAGCGGAGAGGACGGTTTGTTTAACGCCAGCGGCTAAGTTCACGTGATTTTGTCCAAATTTGAAGACTTGTGGCAAACTATAACAGTTAAAACAGTTTGACTACACACCAAGAGTTTTCTTTTCCGCCTGTTTGTAAAAATAAAAAACGCTATTTACAGAGTAGCACTGTGGTTGTTAAAACAGCGCTGTGTAGGAACCGCATGCAGACAGAGCTGATTGACATATCGTTTTCTTCATGTTTATGCCCGTTAAGCTGATGAGAAACATTGGGCTAACACCGCTACTCCAAATCTCAGTGGTGAAGTTTACGGGCGACAGGCTGCTGATGTACTTTTTCACCAAGCAGCTTTGGAAACACGGTTTCTGTGATGTGGTGACAGCTGGAAAATCTCTTGGCTCCAGTACACTGAGAAGACGTCAAAACCCAGAATTATTAACGACAATGACAATGGCTGCTCGTCGAGGGCAATCATGCATTGGGCAAGAGCCTAGTTATTTTTTTACAGCCCAAAATCTCTAAACTGCTGGCATTGCTCCTCTTCCGTTGCCTGTACCTGCTTGACGGAGAAGTTATTGTCACGTTGCTATGAGGTGGTATCAGGTGTGGTAGTATCGGAGTCATTTTATGACTACGAAGTACGAGTATGCACATGGCATAGGAGCGATACCCAATGCTGGCATCGGTATCCGTGCATCCCTAATTGGGACGACATGCTTCTACTGCCTGTTGCCTTTTAAGTAACCATAATCCAGTACTTTTTGTTCGACTAGAAGGCTGCCTATAGTCCCTTGGCCCTCCCAGTGAAACAAAAATAAGAAGCATGGGCACTCTTTTATATTTGGTCCTGAAAAGAGCTGACAGAAATGATTGCCTCAGAGGTGAATGGATTTTGGATGGAGATTACATCCCATTTTGTCTGCTATAGATTTTAGCGATAAAAGCAAAAGAGAAGAACAATTTCCCTGCCCACAGTCTGAACAAACTGCCCCCTATTTTGATGCTAGTGTTGCAAAGACTTACACATATATGGGTTCTTTCTATGGTAATGGTGCAATTGCTCATTGGGGTCTTTTTTTTTTTTTTTTTGGCCCACATGATTATACCTGAGAAAGTGAGCAATCGGCTGTCTTCTTGGAGAAAAGCTGCGATAGTGAAGTGTCTCAATTGTGAAAGCACTCTATGTTGTAACACCATTTTACTATAGTCATTTTTGGCTCTTTTGACTCCGTTTATTGGATTTTTCGCACAGTTCGTAGTAGTCACAAGGGCTCTTGGGATTGATTGTGAGTTGGTTCAAGACAAGGATAGTCAAAGACAATATATAGGAAATCAAAACGGGCAGATTCAAACTTACAGGCAATGACAGCAATCTTGCTGTCAAATTGACTACACTAAAAGCAACATTATATTGTTTAACATTTATCACAGCTAAGCAGACTGTGAGGTTCAGCAGACAAGTCAAAACAGACCATGATCTACTTGGAGGAAAAAAAGACAGACCCTCACCTAAAAGAAAATGTTCATCTTTTATCGCTTCTAAAAAATAATTTCTTTCACACATTATATTTCCCTATACAAAAGGAAAATATATTTTAAGGAGGAGGAGGTGAGCAGACATCAACAATATGAAACTGAGGCAAGACAGGTAAGCAGAGGACAGAGATACAGTCAAGATGGGAGAGACAGTTGGGTTTTTTGCAGTAAAGAGCAAATATGAATTGAAATGCAGAGAAAGCCTGCAAGAGGCTTCTTTTTTGTGACAAGCCAGGTGGACTTTTTACATTGTACTGATTTATATCTTATAAATTATGCTCATATACTACAGTTAGCCAAATGGCATTGCTAAAAAGTACATATTTACTGTAAAAATGTATCTTTCCATTGAAGTGTCTCTCGAATTTTCACTGAATTTCAAATGGCATGCGTGAATCGTTGCTTGTACAAATGGTGTTTGGCAAATCGAGCTTTTAAATTGCCTGCATAGAGTGTTACCGGATGAGAGTGAAACAAATTGAGAGGTTATTGATCAACAGGAACATAACAAGCACAGAAAAGGATTCAGGATTGAGATAGAGCTAGTACACACGTACTTAAGCTATGTCTGTGAGATTGTGTGTGTATGTTGGTTTGCATTGCGCATGGACTCAGCTTCCATGTTACTAAAATATAGCTAGTTAATTTGTCTATAATATAGGTAGTGATAGTAATAGTTGATTTCACACGAGTGAATTTGGACCTCAATTAATCATGGAACTGTACATTAAATGGGATTGGATCCCATTACAACATCTACCTGGGATGATTAAATTGATGGCATCATTACATGGACCATTATTGTGATGGCTTGCCTTAGCTCTAAGCACAGGCAAATGAAAAACAGAAGTCACTTAACCAGACACATCTATCTGTGCAATTTTTCAAACACCTTGTCAATAGAGATATGAGGAGAATGTTAATTCTGTTCTCACCAAATTAGTATTTCCCTATGTGCTAAACACTATTTTTCATCTAGCTAACTAAAATGGAAGTAGTCTTTGTCTGTCTGTCTGTCTGTCTGTCTGTCTGTCTGTCTGTCTGTCCTTTGTTTTTCTCGACAACCGTTCATCCAATTGACTTGCTGAGGACCCGGCGAAAGTGCAGTGTCAAGTGCGAGCTCTTGAGATCTAACCGACATATGTATTAGTAGGACATGGCTCACTACAATAGTAACAGCTATACAGCCAAACAACATGCTTAGTACAGCTCTCTCTCCGTCACTCGCTACAGTACGTTCAAGAACAGATGAAGAAAGAGAGACCGAAGGGACCAGATATGTTACATTGTAGCTAACTCAAACATTTCAAGCATCAGCAATGTGACTTTCAGAATGAACACTTTTGTTCCCAGAAATAGCCTGGTTTAAAATAGCTAGCATTTCTAGGGGTCGCAACTGCATTATTATGGAACCCACGCAACTTCTAGGCAAGACCCGCCCTTCAATAGCATTCACACACTACAATTGGCCAGGCGTCCATGCTTACGCAAGGTAACGGAACCCGATTTTTCAGGCCCTATCCCCTGACCAGTCGGCTATCCTAAACTTAACTACTCGAGGTCAGTGCGTAACCCCAACAAATCAGGCTGCTTTGTAGGGCTGGACTTGCCTAGAAGTTGCGTGGGATCCATATCAACGCGTCACAACTATATTGTGGCACGTGTATTGCTCTGGACCCATGGAAACGGGGTTCATGTGTGAAGTTGTTTGCAGAGCGGTTCTCGAGACCGCTCCATGCAGCAATAATGGAGGCCAAGCAGTGGGCCCGTTCTGAACAGGCACGTTTTCAACAGGCACTGCACTAGTATATTAAATGGTGATGCAGCCTTTGTGAAATCCTGAGTATTTAGATGAAATCCTTTGTGTTCTGTTATATTCACCACCGTAATTACAGCAGTGATGAAGTTTTCATTTAAAGGGATGTTGACCCTCTTCATAAAAGAGGCTCCAGAGCTCTCCAATTAACATATTGGAGCACCAAAATGGCTGCATACATCAATGGGTTTCCATTACAGAGAGATGGATGAAATGGCCAGGGGCAACAGGCTGTGATGGGCTCCAAGAGGATGAGTGTGAGTGAAAAATAATAATAATAATAATAATAATAATAAATTAAGAGGCAGACATATACAGTGTATATGAAAAGGACACAAAGAGACATATGAAGAAATGTAAAAATGGAGAAAAACTGAGACAAATATGTAGAGAATCCGAGAGGCATGGGCTGAGCAGCACAAGAAAGCAGACCGGCACAGAGATAGAAGAGAAAGACAAATAGACATATGAGAGGAGTCAGGCCACCAGATGGTCTAATGACTATAGGAAA